>NC_089741.1:10690870-10695870 GCF_040412425.1 Macrobrachium rosenbergii | reverse complement strand
CGTTCATTCATTTGGCGCAGACGGCCTTGACCGTCCATTCCATGGCCCAGTTAGGAAAACATTTGTTTGTTTGATTTGCTTCGCTCTACCAAATTGTTTTGCATTATTGGGGGTCTGACATTATATGTTCTGTGTTCTGTTTTTTTTGTGTGTTTGTTTTGTGCTTTTACTACGGCTGCGTGTGTTGCCTATCTGTTGTGAATGTGGGATGGCCCCCCCACCTAATTGTCCTTGAGAATAACACTTCTCCCATAAGTCATTAAAACTAGCGCCCTCGCTGATCAGACGTCGTTTGTGCGGAAATTCCCGGGCGCCTATATATTCTATTCTTGTCCCCAATAAATCCGTGTCGTAGGTCCGTTGGTGAGACCGATTCATTTTCCATTCAGTCCCCAAGTGAGCCCGTTTTGTCGGTAATTCGGGAGACCTAAATATATATCCCAATCTAGTCCCCAAGTAAGCCCGTTTGTCGTTACCTTGGGAGACCAATCGTTGCTAAATTCATCGTCCCCAATCAGCCCGCTTCGTCGGTAAATTGGGAGACCAATCATTGCTAATTCATCGTCCCCAATCAGCCCGCTTCGTCGGTAAATCGGGAGACCAATCATCGCTAATTCATCGTCCCCAATCAGCCCGTTTCGTCGGTAAATCGGGAGACCCATCATTGCTAAATTCATCGTCCCCAATCAGCCCGCTTCGTCGGTAAACCGGGAGACCAATCATTGCTAATTCATCGTCCCCAATCAGCCCGCTCCGTCGGTAAATAGGGAGACCAATCATCGCTAACTTATCGTCCCCAATCAGCCCATTTTGTCGGTAAATTGGGAGACCAATCATTGCTAATTTATCGTCCCCAATCAGCCCGTTTTGTCGGTAAATCGGGAGACCAATCATCGCTAATTCATCGTCCCCAATCAGCCCGTTTCGTCGGTAAATCGGGAGACCAATCATTGCTAATTTATCGTCCCCAATCAGCCCGTTTTGTCGGTAAATTGGGAGACCAATCATTGCTAATTTATCGTCCCCAATCAGCCCGTTTTGTCGGTAAATCGGGAGACCAATCATCGCTAATTCATCGTCCCCAATCAGCCCGCTTCGTCGGTAAATTGGGAGACCAATCATTGCTAATCTATCGTCCCCAATCAGTCCGCTCTGTCGGTAAATCGGGAGACCAATCATCGCTAATTCATCGTCCCCAATCAGCCCGCTTCGTCGGTAAATAGGGAGACCAATCATACGTCCTTTGAAAAAGTGTCCAAGATTCCCACAGCTCTGGGAAATTAATTCTGTGTGTTACTAGCGTCCTCTCCCCGCCTGCAAAATGTCGACACGGTCTCAGCAGAGCGAGGATTTCAAGTTCTTCATGTCCTCAGGAAGGAACTCGGCCTTTCCGGGAGAGAACTAAGAGACTGGGTACAGGAGAGGATGGACGCCATACAGGCAGAAAGACAGGCTCAGGAGAGACGAGACGAAGCTGCACGGCAGGAACGGGAGGCAGAGAGGCTGGCTCAGGAGAGACGGGAAGACGCAGAGAGACAAGAACGTGCAGCAGAAAGACTGGCCCAGGAGAAAACGAGAAGAAGCCGAGAGGGAAGAAAGGGACAAGCAGCGTGCCCATGAACTCGCAATGCTGCAACAGAGTGGCCCTTCGCCTCCACCTGCCCCCAGGGGATGAGTGCCTTCAGCCAGGCTCTCGCCTGCATGCCAAAGTGGACGGAGGCCGAGCCCGAGGTGTGGCTCGACAGCGCCGAGACAGTGTTAAAGGCCTGCCCCTGAGTGCCGCCGAACTCTCCCTGGTGTTGGGCAAGTTCCTTGGAGGAAGGCCCTGATTGCCTACAGGGCCCTCCCGCCGGAGGAGCAGGAAAATTGGGAGGTCGTACGCCAGACTATTGCCAAGGCGTGCATGAGATAACCCCTGAACGCTGGAGGAGGCGCTGGCGCGGGCTAGTGAAGGAGGCCAATCAAACCTGGGCAGACTGGGCCTACAAGTCCGAGCGTGCCCGTGCCAAATGGTTCGAGGCCGTGGGGTTACGACCCTCAACGATGCCATCGAACAAATACAAATAGAGAACTTCCTACTCTACACCCGCCGGCCCTCGCCACGCACATCGCCGAGAAGGAGCCCCCACCTTAGCTGATTGCTGCCGAATAGCGGATCTATGGGACACCCATCACCCCCAGGAGAGCTCGCTGCAGCAGCGCAAAATTACGCCACCCGCCTACCTATCGGGTGCCCCTCCGCCGAAGAATGGGCAATCACAGAAGCCCATCGTGTGCGGGTTCTGTAAAAGATCGGGCATGCCAAGGAGCAATGCCGCAGTAAACCACCAGCGTCTCTCTCCCGGACAGCCCCTGATAAGTCGCCTGCGCCTCTGCCGGGGCAGTGCGAAGAGATTTCAGCCAAACCTTTTGCACGGCGTGCAAGGTTTATGGCCACTCTTCCTCATGGGCAAAATGCCCTAGAAATAATAAGGCAGGAACTCCCGCCGTCGCCCTGGCAGTAACGAATCCCGAGTCCTTAGGCCCTCCTGCCGAGGGTCCCATCTATGTGGCACCTCCTCGAGGTAAATACTCAGCACGCCAGGTCAAGGCATTTGACGACTCTGGCGCGCAAATTTCCCTCATAAGGAGGGACAAAGTTCCCTATGGAGCTATAATAGACCGACGCAAGCTCGTCACCATTGAGGGCATAAACGAGTTTAAGATGATCCTCCCAACGGTCCAACTGAGGTCACCCGACCCCACAGAGCCAGGACCCTTCGTCTCGCCGTGTGAAACACATTCCAGGAGACTATGACGTCCTCCTGGGCCAAGACTTTGCGTCCCCTTTCAAGCCACAACCATTATGGGGTCCCCATTCCCCAATAAATCATCCAAATCCGTGCCCAGTGCCCTTTATCATCAGTGCCAGTGCCGAGGCCTCAGCCAGATCTCCCTTCAGGAGAATCTCGGCCTTCAACTCCTCTGCCAGTGCCCCTTGGGCGCACTGAGCAGTGCCAGTCTCCGTCCGTCCAGACAGACGAGACCACCACCACATCGCCACCAGCGCCAGTGCCAATGTCAGTGCCTGAGCTGGTCACCCCTGCAAGCAAGTCGACCCCCCCCTCCGGCCGTCCCCTCTCTCTCGCCGCCCGCCGCAGATTCTTCCGCGAGTCATGATTCTGCCCGCCTTCCTGGGCGATGAACTCTGCGATCTGCGCCGGTTAATGTCCGAGATGGCGAACAAAATTCCTGGGTCAGTTGTCGCAGCAGCTGACCCAGATGGCACCCCTTGCCGCCCTTTGGCCTCGGGCCCTCCGATTCCCTGGCCAAGGACAACGGTCCAAGGAGGAGAGGTTCGCGGCGGAGTTACCACGGGTGTGGGCGATCGCAGGTAGTCCACAAGGAGCCCCGAGCTCTTCTGGCCCCTGTGCAAACTTGGCATAGGGCCCCCTTCTTCATTTTGAACGTCTTGGCACCTTTCATCCAGGAGAGGATGCCAAGGCCTTCCGCTATTTTCTTCCTTTCCTTTGGAATTTCTATCCCTCATCCTTCTCTATCGATCTTTCCTTCACACTTTCCCTTACTTACCACCGCATAGCGGCAGTTATATATGGGATATCATCCCCTTTTGAAATGTATAAATAATTTTATTTTGAAGCAGTAAGAGAGACAGAGTGAGAAGTGGCACGCCCTTACGCCCGTCCTTTGGCACAAGGCAGGCGTGTCAACTCTTCCTGAAGGGGTCGCGCCCTTTGGGTTTCTTTTCCCCGCCTTGGGCTGAGAGTTAGCTCTGACCGTCGTCTGTTGGCGACGGAAGTTAGAAAAAGAAGTAAATCATAAATACCTCACTCTGTTATCCTTTATTTTCTACGTATATTATTTACTTTTGCATTTAATCTTTTCTTTTTTTTTACGAATCTTGAGTCACAAGACTCCTGCCCTTACGAATTTTAACGTTGCCTTTTTAATCACCGCGGTGCGGCCCGCCCTTCAGTATGAAGTAATATCCTTCGTTGTTGTTCTGTGTAGTTTCCTTTATTTTTATTTACATTTCTTTTTTTTAATTATCCATGTGGAGAATGTTATCCTTGTCCATTTTCCCCTTCATTTGTTTATCCTCCCATTCATAAGTCGAGTAGTCTATTTTTAGCTTACACCCGAGTTGTAAGCTGCAGACGTAAAAATTTAGCGTCATTTAAGTTGGCGAGTTAAAACCGCGAATAATCTCTTTGCCTCACAGCTGTCAAGTTCTTGCCCCTTCAGATTAGCGTTCGTGGGAAATATTAGTTATGCTCGTCGAGCTTGTGAACAATTGGAGGTCGATTGAAAAGAAGAATTGAATTCTATTATTACAATTTTGGTAAAGGGGATATTATTTAATACCTACAGTGTATTGTCACGAATGCCGCCTCTTCAAGGCACAAGTAATAGCATGCCTGTAATTCCAGGATAGCATTAAGGAATCAGTGGGTTTACATTTGTTTCCTTTTAAATTCTGCCTTGTATGTTTTATTTTGTTGTTGTTATTTTGAAATTTTGAAGTGTTCTTTGTTTATTTTCTTTTGAGCGCCTTATTACCCCAGTAAAGTAAATCGAATAAAGAATGGGTAGAAACAGTACTTAGGAAGTATTTGAGCAATAATTAATTTGCAAGCAAGTTTACCCTTTTATTGTATATTCTAAATTGCACTCTGCTCCTAAAGTAAACCTTCAGTTTGTTATTGATTAGTGTGGCATCAGAGTTTACAAATAAAGTAAAGTAAAGGTTGTAGTAAAGTAAAAGATAGAATAAAGTCGAACGTTTTCTTCGCTCATTTTTGCTTTTGTCAATATTCGCACCCGTTTATAGGTGTGAATATTATCTTGCCAGGGGAGCTGTAAAGAGTAGCGCAAAAATCCGCTAGGAAACTCTTCTCCTTCCCTGCTTTGGGTTGGTTTGAACCTTTGAAGGTCGGGGAAATAAGGGCTCAGAGAAAATATAATAGTTTGGGGACAGTAAACTGGCTTTGCACTGTTTT
>NC_089741.1:10678370-10685870 GCF_040412425.1 Macrobrachium rosenbergii | reverse complement strand
AAAAATTCGCTAAATTAGAAACTGTTAATGTTATAAATCTAGAGTTTCCTATAGTATGGTACAGTAGTTAACAAATTTTTTTTTTTTTTTTTTTTACTTCTATTGGTGAAACATTTCTGCTTGCATTACCAAGAATTTAGGTTCATATGTCAGTCTGATTTTCTATTAATACTTTCCTTTTCTCGACATGTGAATTGCATTATTGCAAAAGGTTGAAATGGCGTATACCAAAAAAAGTAAAGTTTAGATGTCATAATTTCACAAAACGCACTTACAGGAGTTGAATTATCAATACGTTGATCAAATTGGCAGAAAAGCAAAATTCATTCTTTAGCACTCACTTCATTTACGCAGTGCAAAGGAAAAGAAAATAAGGGTTTTCGTTTACTGCAGGGGTTCATCTTTTAAACAGGAAAATCAATTCATAACAAAAGTCAAAGTGCATCTCTCAAAGCAAAAATTTTTTTTTCCTGTGTTGATCAAGTAGTTAAAAATCTACAATTCTGAAACACAAATTTAAATTTCCTCTGCGCATATATTTCTTCTGCAGAAATACTGAGGAAATATATATGCATGTATAAACGATCATCAAATTTGCGAAAGTACATTGTAAAAGGATAGAAAAATGCTTCTACCCAAGGCAAAGTGAATTTAACTTAGTTGCTTCCCTAAATGAAGCTATGGTTGTTTCAGTGCTCTGCCATATCATCATACTAAGTGACTGGTCTAGTTTACTGACAACTTTGGCATTGTGTTAGGGTATCGCTTTAGTCTTCATTTTGTTCGACTGACTGCTGTCACTGACCAACTTCGATGACGCTTGTTCCAAATAACAACCAAGATCTAATTTTAGGTACTAATATTGTTTCAGCCGAAGTATCTAAATGCCTTCAGTAGTTCACCAGGTCCGGTTGTACAAAGTGATAGTGCATATATCAGAGCCCCGAGCTTTAGGTACGAGCACCTGCCACCTCGCAGGTTGACACCTCGTTACCTAAGGCTAGACCCTCAATCAAAAATTGTGATCTTACTTAGGAGGAACACCAGACATCATTGGCAGGAGGAGGATGGAAAGGCTTAGGGTGCTGAGTGCTTAATGTCCTCTCTTTAAAGTCTGGATATCTGGTGGATGACCTTGGTTAAAAACCCATGGGCAACGGCAGTGGTCATTAGCCTTAGCTACGAACTGCACACTACAAGGAATTGGCCATCCATAAGTGTATTTAGCCCGTGAATCCTCGTGTGGTCCTTTACATGACACAGCGTTGGAAGCGATGGTGGTGATGTATTTGCCTATGCAGTACTGAATGACAAACGGCAAAAGAATAAACTATTCAAGTGGCCAACTTAAGGCTTCTCTCCTTATTCCTTCTTAAATTTATCCTTTTCATAAAGCCTCTCCCTTCGCCTGCCCGGCTGTTTCTCTCTATCACGCACTTTTTTTCAGATTTGCCCTTTACTGTCACCAAATAAAAGACGAAGTAAAGTATCATAACCCGTCCTGTAAGAAGAATTCTACACAAGGGCCAACTGTAACAGCACACGTTCAACTGTTCCAAGGTAAGGACGACATACTTTTGGGCATTCACTTTCAAGTTTACATATTGAGATCTCACGTAAACGACTGCAGATCTCAGAAGTGCCACCTACCAAGTGAAACAAGATTATATATATATATATATATATATATATATATATATATATATATATATATATATATATATATATATAACATATACACACACACACATATATATATATATATATATATATGCATACATATATATATATATATATATATATATATATATATATATATATATATATATATATATATATACATACATATATATATATATATATATATATATATATATACATATAACACATATATATATATATATATATGCATACATATATATATATATATATATATATATATATATATATATATATATATATATATATATATATATATATATATATATATACATATAACACACATATATATATATGCATACATATAATAATATATATATATATATATATATATATATATATATATATATATATATATATATATATATATATATATATATATGTTAAATGGCCCTATCCCCAGGTCAAATAGGGCCATCTTTTATTGCTGTATCTGCTTTAAGAACAGAATCAATCATCTTACTTCTCTAAGACGTCTCTGGTAGCAGTGGTTCACCCTGTGTCAGAAAAATCTATTCTTAAACAAAGGCCTACTGAAATTAAACACTGATATACAAAACTATACTTTATTTGCAAATTTAACGAAAGTGGTTCCGCGAAAGCTACGGTCATGGAATGGAGTGAACTCCACCCCCTAAAAATGGAAATCATTACTAGAGGAAATTCTGATTCACAAATAATCAGATTACTAATTCGAAACCACCTAATACTAGTGACTAACACCCTGGTCACCAAAACAAGTAATAATGTCATAGTTATTCTAGACCACAATAAATGTCAATAGTATGTAAAGAATCAACACCACTTCCAAAATGTTCATCCTCTTAGGACGAAACCAGAATTCCTGTTGAAAGAAATATTACATATATTGAAGCCTGAAATGGTGTTAAATGTCATTCCTATTCAAAACAGAAAAATGCACACTGGAGAAACAGAACAGGAAAATGCATAAGGGAGACACAGAGGGGTTTCACTGTGGCACTATTAGGTCTTTCCACAAAAATCTCTGGAAAAGACCTGTGTTCATGAATCATGGCACTTACTTTCTATGGCGACAAATGACAGATTTTCCAGTGGTGATCTTCTGACACTTCACCACTAACCAAAACAGACCCAGTCTCAAAATGCAATCCCCCCTCTGCAAGAGTCTGTCCCCTGTTAATATACCATTCGCGAGTGCAACACACATATGCACTCACACAATCATTTCTTCTGGAAATGTGACAACCTTGGGTCAATGTTTGATCATGCTGTCTCCATGGACTTTAATCGTAATCAAATAGGTCTCTGTATCCAAATGTGCAAACTTCCAACATTGACACAAATGCATCTGCAGCGGAAGTGCCACTGCCAGGACAGCACATAGTTCTCCACTGTTGTCCAAAGGCAACCAAGACTTAATATATATATATATATATATATATATATATATATATATATATATATATATATATATATATATATATATATATATATATATATATATATATATACATATATACTGTATATATAATATACACTAGCTGACCAACCTGGCACTGCCTGGGAAATCTCTGAATAACAGCCGATAATCTCTCTCTCTCCCAATTCCTATTAAGATAGTTGCTTCAGTTACATTGACCGGTATTATTGAATTTTATATTTCACTACTCACCCCCATTCATATTGAGGCTGAACTTGGACTTGAAGGGCATCAGGAGTGTCCCTATTCATCCAAGTGATCTCTAATACTATGGATTAGACTCAATATCTGTCATTTTTGACATTTTATTTTTCATCCCTTCTCACACACTCCCCACTACCTTCCTATAGAGGCTCAACTTGGACTTAAAGGGCATCGGGAGTTTCACTATTCATCTTAGTGACCACAAAAACTATGGATTAGACACTAATATCTTTTTTATTATTTTTACATGTCACCCCCTTCCCATCCCTTCTCCCCCCACCACCTTATTAGGGCCGAACTTGGACTTAGGGCATTGGGAGTGTCATTATTCTTTTCAGGGGCCTTGAAAACTATGGATCAGATACTAATAGCTGTCGTTTCGGTTATTTTTACGTCACCCCATTCCCACCGCCCTCCCTATTGGGGCTGAACTTAGACTTAAAGGGCATCGGGAGTGTAACTATTTGTTTTCTGTAATTTTTACAATTAACCCCCTTCCCAAACCCCTTCCTTTGGTGCCAGTGATGGCTTACCCCAACAGCGTTCTTTCCCAGATGGTAAGTTGTATGTATACCAAGTTTGGTTGAAATTGCTCAATGCATTTCAGAGTGTATGTGGAACATACACACATACATGCATCCATTTATATATATATATATATATATATATATATATATATATATATATATATATATATATATATATATATATATATATATATATATATATATATATATATATATATATATATATATGTGTGTGTGTGTGTGTGTGTGTGTGTGTGTGTGTGTGTGTGTGTGTGTGTGCATCTAGAAATTGAAATATGAAGAGACTAATTGGTTATCTTCCTCCTATTCAACAGTAAATTTAAAACTTGGGTGCGCTTGATTGATAAAGTCCAAAAATATTTCAGCGCCAAATTTTGTTTCAAAAAGGGCGAAATTATCAACGTTCCTTCTATCACACAACATATGGCAACCTAGAGGAGAGGTCTCCAACAAGCTCCCTCCAGGGAGCACATGAAAATATCTGAGAATACAGGTCCTAATGGGAACCCCCGGCCATACCATCAGTTTGCTCATAGGAAGAGTTATAAAGAATAAAGGCAGGGTGCTGCACTGACAGATGCAAAAACGTTTTCAAATTATCCTTATCAAAACTACCAAAAACAGATTTAGGAATGGGAAATAATCTATCTAAAATAATCTCAATCGTTTCCTTCCCAGGTACATTTGTGAAAAGGGACTCTATATCGACGTTATTATTATTATTATTATTATTATTATTATTATTATTATTATTATTATTATTGTTGTTGTTGTTGTTGTTGTTGTTGTTATTTCGGTAGATGAAACCTATTCACATGGGACAAGCACACAGGGGCCATTGACTTGAAATTCAAGCTTCCGAAGAATGTTGGTTTCAAACTCCCACCACAGACCCCATACTGCAGCAGTAACTGATCATAATACAGAGCCGGTGATTTTTATCGCCCTGGGGGAGACGCGAACCCACGACATCTGAGTGGCATACCACAACGTTAACCACTATACAAGTTACAAAAGGTCGGAATCCTGGCAAAGGATCTTTTCTTGAATATGCAGAGAGTTTCTTAATTGTTTATTCTTTTGTAGTCAGTGGAGAGAATAAAGGTACTGAGAATTTAGCCATTTTGTAACCGAGTGCAGGCTACTATATGAGGTCAAAATAGACTAACAGGTGTACCTTGTTTATGAAGTTTTGGAAGTCACGCATTATGCCATATGAAGAGCCCATACTGTACAAGGACTGATATACGCCAGAATGAATAATACGTTTCTCGTCGGGATATTTTAAGAACCTCTTAACTTTATTTTCATTTAAAAACAATAGCAGTAAAATCAGGTTACCCACATTTCTGAATTTTGCACTATCATTTAATATGGTTTCTACCTTTGTCATTAAAATCATATTGATTCAAAATGGAAACACCTTTACCCTTGTCTGATCAGATTCTCCATTTTAGAAAGCGTTTTTAGAACGCTGTGATCGTTCTATTATATAATCGGTTTCATTTCATCTGTCCACTCATGGGTGAAGATGTGGCACATGCGCATGGGTAGTACGTGATTGGCTGCCAATCAACGTTTCCGATATCGTTGGCTCATTGTGACAAATATTAAACAATTTCTCCGATAACGTATTTGAATGTTTATATAGGCAAAGAAATCTCACCCCTTCTGATATAAATCGTAGACTTGTCCATTTGTATTCATAATGTTCCAACACAAACATACGAAAGAAGATATTGTATCAATCTACCAAGATCAAACACAATCGAACAATGAGCTTTCAGTATTTATCATATATCTCATTAGTACCCAAACCACACATAGCATATGCTCGAAAACTTCAAATCGCAAGATTTTCTTATCTTTCAAACTTTATCCCATGTACAGCTTCATTGCCTGTATTTAAAAACAACTTTATTATGATACCAAAGTAATATCTGCGTCTGTAAACTGAAAAAATAACTTTAATGTTGTTTACCACCAAAACATGAAGCATGGACCAATGAAGCTAAGCCTATACCACTGATTCGCCAGATATTTTATTTTATTGGCCTTCTTTTAAGAACACATTCATTCCACTTCAGTCAAAATGACTATTTTATCGTAACTACTTATTAATTCTATCTAATTATCTTTCCAATGCCCAACAATGAAAAATCTGTACGCCTAGGCTAGCCTTTTATGCCGCAAGTATGCCATCAAGACTAAGGGTTGCGGGAACTGAATGGGATTTTAAACTTTTGCTGTATAAGTTACTGAGCTAATAATCCCAAAAGTTCCGAGACACTGAGCTATCAAGGTTATTTCTATGCTTAAGAAAAAATTCTGGAAAGAAAACCACTATACCGATGATACCATGCCATGTTATGCCTGAAATTTCCCGCCTTCCAGCCAATACAGCAGGGATGGTTCCATTCACCTGCCCCAGGGTCAAAGACAGCCTCAGAGACAACACTATTTCTTGCTTATTTCGAATATTAACCTACTCACGTAATTTACATGCAATCAGTTATTAAAATACCTCTTATTCTCACTCGCACAGCCAGAAGTCTTTACGTACCTACAATAAGATAAAAAATAATTGTTTAAAGTCTATCGTTCTTTTGCGTTTGACATGAGTAGACTGTTTGTTACAAGCTTGCCATTCTTGTGCTTGTATTGTTATATTATGGACATAAATCGCATGCGTGTGATCTAAATAATGAAGTGTGAGGGTTTTTTGTATATATAACAGTCAGATGTATTACTGAAGAAACATTTTGCATTTCTATCACAGTCAGCCTACGACATCAGAAACGACAATTTCAGCCAGTCGAGAGCTAGCCACACCTACCCAAATCCTGCGTTGGTGAGTTGACAGATGGAATGAAACCGACTATAGAGAGAAATGGAGTCCAGTGGGTCAATAATTTGTTAAAAGTGCTTTGAGCTAATACCTGCATTCTAGCACGTAAACCAGATATTTTTCAGTCGAGAAACAATTGTTAATGAGCATAAAATTGTTCAGAAGTGGTTCAATAGCAGGGCAAACCAAGAGTGGCAATAAAAATGCTTTCCTTTTCGATAATGCTTATTTAGATAAATTTGTGAATCGTGGCACCAAGTTTAAATAATTTCCTCTCATGAGTATCCTAGTTATTTAAAACAAAAACTTTACCAAACAAATATCTAAAATTGAAAGAATCAAGAAATGAGCGTTTATTCATAATGGCTTTAGACACAGTATCCACTGAAGTACTCAGTTTTTGTATAATTCTGCTTTTGTAATGTATTTCCATCTGGTACAGTTTATTAGTGGCTTCTTCACAAAATGTATATGGTATAACGAAGGTTAGTATAATGTAAAATTGACAAAACTGGGTACAATGTGGTTTAAGTTACAGTATTGAAGGAATTCCAAGTCACACTCTGGTTTCTTCAAAGGTTGCATGCCACATCCATCATTTTGACGCCAAACGACGCAGGTTTTCATTCTCAGTTGCAGTGATTGGTCAGTGGTAGTTCAAGACAAACCTATAAGTCTAAATAATGTGAGAGCAATGCTACGGCACCAACGAACACACA
>NC_089741.1:10650870-10673370 GCF_040412425.1 Macrobrachium rosenbergii | reverse complement strand
TACTCAATTTAGTACCGTTTTTAAAATTGAAGATAAAATTAATCGTACTTTGAAGCAGCTTAAAGATGATTCCGCTACTCCTGAAAGCACCTATAATTCTCTTTTCAGTTCAGGATCTTCTTTTGCTACCTTTTATGGACTCCCTAAGTTCACAAGAATGGCATTCTCCTTAGACCAATACTTGCCGCTTACAACTCACCTAATTTCGAAATAGCTAAGTACCTTGTTCCCCTTCTCAGTCATATCACGAGTAACCGTTTCACCCTGCAAAATTCTTCTTTTGTCCCTGACATTCTTGCGCAAAATCCACATACATTCATGGTTAGTTTTGATGTTCAGTCCTTATTTACTAATGACCCTATTTTCGAAACCACTGAAATTATCCTCGGAAAATTATTCCCCACCCGATACCATTTACCACGGTTTTACCAGAAAAAATTTCAAAAAACCCTTAGAACTCTCGGTCATTGATACTCATTTTATTTTTAATGGGAAAGTTTATAAGCAAATAGATGGCATGGCCATGGGCTCCCCCTTAGGACCTTCTTTCGCTAATATTTTTATGTGCCATTTAGAAGAACAATTCTTTAATCAGTGCCTAGATACTTTTAAACCCATATTTTATAGACGCTATGTAGATGATACTTTCTTCCTTTTTACTGAAGAATGTCATGCACAGTTGTTTTTAGATTTTATCAACTCGTTTCATCCAAATGTTACTTTTACTATGGAAAAAGAATGTAATGGCCGCATTTCCTTTTTAGATATTTTGGTCTCTCGTTCTGAGGAAAATTTTACGACTGGCATTTTTAGAGAGAAAACGTTTACCGGCCTTGGGTTAAACTTTTTCAGTCACTGTCCCCTTGTTTTTAAGACTAATTCGTGTAAACTCTGATTCATCGAGCCTTTTCCCTTTGCTCCAATTGGAATAACTTTCACCTAGAAGTCCAGTTTTTAGAGTGGTATTTTAAGAACAATTGCTATCCCTTTAACATGTTCACTAAAATCGTTAAAGAATTTTTAGACAATATTTTTAAGACAAAATCTGTAGTCTGCACCGTTCCCAAAAAGATAAAGTATGTTTCCCTTCCCTTCACTAACGATTCTGTCCTAATCAAACGAAAATTATTGTCATTCTTGAGCCATCTGTATCCGTATGTTGACTTCAGATTTACCTCTTACAATCGGAAGACAGTTCCGCGTGAAAGACACCCTCCCGGAGTTGATGCGTACCTGCATTGTTTACAAGTTTAATTGCCCTAAATGTAATTTTGGGACTTATGTGGGATGTACCAAGCGCCTACTTAAGGTGCGCATCGACTCTCATAGGGGTGTCAGCCACCGTACAGGCTTAGCTTTAAGCAAAAAAGAAAATAGTGCCATTAGACTTCATGCTATATCTTGCCACCATCACATACAATACAGTGATTTTCAAATACTCGGACAAACAAAAAATAGCCATTCGCTTCCCTTTTTAGAGTCCCTCCATATTAAACAACAATCACCAACACTCAATAGCCAAACCACCTCTGTCCCATTGTTCATTGCATAGTTTGCTTTTTTCTTTTTTCTTTTTTCCTCACACCATTTCACCCGCTTCCATTTGCAGTCTTCTAACTCCCCCAGTTGTCATTTAACTACGACATGAACAGTAGGTTGTCCAGTATTTTGTACTACATTATCATTTTTTTTTTTTTTATCATTTTCAATATTCATTGTTTTTTTTTTCTCTCTCTCTCTCTCTCTCTCTGAGTATCTACCTTCTCAGTAATTTTATTTGACGATTTCTGTTTGGTACGTGATTTCTTATTGCTTGGTTAACTTAGGTTTTTATGTTCCTTTTTTACTTTATATTATTATGTATTTTAAAGTTGTGTCAATTATATATAACTGTTTTAATACTTTTAGATTTAGTCAATCGGTATAGTTTTCTTACTGTTTTTTTTTTTATTTTTTATGTAATTCCATAGATGGGAAAAGTTATGTATTCCCGAAAGCTCGGCTGTGCCTCTTAATTTCTAAGAAATAATAATGTCTGCAATTTTACCACGTCCTCTGGCTATCCTGTTCCTCCTATATATATATATATATATATATATATATATATATATATATATATATATATATATATATATATATATATATATATATAGATAGATAGATAGATAGATAGATAGATAGATAGATAGATAGATATAGCTATATATATATATATATATATATATGTGTGTGTGTGTGTGTGTGTGTGTGTGTGTGTGAGTTCCTAAGCGTGTGCATGTGTCGTTGTCCAAGCGTTTATGTACACGCGTTTTCGTGTTCATTTGCAAACAAAACCATATTCAAACAATTACATTTATGCTAAATAACCAAGAGATTCTCTCACTCTGTCACCGAAGAAAAACAAGTTGAAGCACAATGAAATGCAAATTAATCTAAAATTAGAATTGCCAAACCCCTCCACTAAATAAGCAATTAGACTCCAACAAATTGCGAACTAACGACACATTTCATGAGCTCCTAATTATTAGAAAAGTCATTATTCCCAGAATTTACCATTTATGTGATAACTTTTCCATTCAGGAGCAATGATAACAAATCTTCAAATTACAGAGGCGAGTATACTTACAGGCAAAGCGATTACCTCGTCGAATGGTATATGTTTCAATTAAAGAAAGCAAAGGTCAAACTTAATCCCCATATTTGTAAGATTTCTCTTTTCTGCCCCTCAAAGTGTGCGCTGGCACCAAGGATGTATGTTCTTGCCTGTTTTGTTTGTTTATCCGTAGTAAATCAGTTTTTTTCGAGTGCCTGTTTTTGTCTCTTTGTAAGCGGTATTACGTAAAAGGTTATCTATGGATTTTTATGGAAATTTTACTACAGACAGATGGTCCTATTGACTGACTGGGAACCATAATTGATTAGATCTTGGAAGAGATAAGAAAGCAACGTTCGAGAATAAGGCTTAGCCCTGTTTCTGTTTCCCATACCTGACACCGAGTCTTCACGCACGATTATCGTAGATCTTGGAACCTAAATTTGATAATTACTTACGGAAGAATTGAAACTAGGTTGCTTCTCTTCTTAACATGTAAAACTTGGATGGGATTCCGACATCAGACCGCTACTGTTCAATATCAGTGTTCTTACAGAAGGCTGACACCGGCAGAGATAGACTCTCCGAGAGCTTTTTTTATATTTGTTTACGTATTTGTAATATTAACAAAGGTTTGTTAAACATCCATGGCCCCAATTTCTCTTATTCGCACATATAACGCATTTGTACACGCCCTATGGTTATAAGTAGGTAGCATTAAGAGACTAAGGATGATGAAATGTTGCCCTGTTCTTTACAGCTTTTCTCGAATATGAACATAGGCTATGTTACAATTTTCCTTAAAAAACGTCGTTTCACTATCTAGGCTACGACAAAATTCTCCCTCAAATCGTCAATCCTGTGTTTAAGAAGACAGGCCGTGCTGGACCCTAAATTCATCGCCCAGAAAATCAAGCGATGATTTTAGGGTAAAGTTTAACATGGTCTGTGTTCTTAGAGACAGGAGTGATGATCTGAGAGAATTTTATCATAGCCTAGATAGTGAAACGACGTTTTTTAAGGAAAATTGTATAATGAACACACAATGCACAGTTATAACAATGCATAACTAATGCCTTCAGCACTATGCCCCAACAAATACCTGAGCGTCTACCACTAGGCCACTAGATAAAAAAAAAAAAAAAAAAAAAAGAATTCAAGTGCTTTTCTCTTCACTGCTGAACACCATGGATTCAATCAGCCCCAATCAAGGCGTGACAACGACACAGAGGACCATCTGGTTTTTCTTGCGTATAATTTCAAACTGATTTTCATCTATTTCTGAATTAAGAAAGTAATGTCTAGCATAGGGTGTACCGTAACTTCTCCGTCTTAAAACTTGAACCTTCCCCATTGCTGGTGTTTTTATCAGACTACTGCACAAATAAAACCTATTCCATATAATGAGTTCCTCATTGGGCGGGTGGATTCCATTCTCAGCTAGCACTCTGCTGGCCGCGCGTTCGAATCTCGGACCGGCCAGGGAAGAATAAGAGGAATTTATTTCTGGTGATAGAAATTCATTTCTCGCTATAATGTGGTTCGGATCCCACAATAAGCTGTAGGTCCCGTTGCTAAGTAACCAACTGGTTCTTAGCCACGTAAAATAAATCTAATCCCTCGGGCCAGCCCTATGAGAGCTGTTAAACAGCTCAGTGGTCTGGCTAAACTTAGGTATACTTAAATTTTTTCTCCATACAACAAATATTTATATGTTCAGCATTATCAATCTTTATTAAATTTTAAAACATTTTAAATAATCATTTGAAGTGAGCTTAACTTCCGCTTTTTCTCTTTTGTAGTTGGCCTGCAGGTCATCGCTGTCATTCATAAATGAACCCAAAGCAAGAATTAGTGGTCACTCGTTAACGACCAGCTACCACTTCCGATGCCAGGGTTTACAAACCAAGAATCGTTGCCAGAAAACCCCAAAATAGATCATTTTCATTACTCCTAAATTACTATTTGATTCAATTAAGGAAAATGATGATCCTGCTCTTGGCAGAAAATTTGGCAGTCATAGTTAATATTAAAACAAGAGGGAAAAAGCGTAAAATTGTGGTACTAACTTCCACTTTTCCATCTATTTTCAAGAATTCCTAGGATAGAAGATAGAATCTTATTTCCCCACATGGAATACTTACTTCCTTGAAAGGGCTTTCTAGTTAATCATTTAACACCCCACCCCTTACCAATTACACCAGATTAATAAATTTGTTATTTACGAGTTGCTGTGCAGTTACCGATATCCTCAGCCTAAACAAAGCGAAAATGATAAATGCTCATCATATTCCCGAGATCAAGGTTTTTTTTTATGAACTAATACAAGTCATATTTAAAAAAATTTTAATTTTATTACAAATACTTTGCTTGCTACTAATAATCAAAATACTAAAAATTCAGATAACGGTGATGAGAACAATGATATTTATGACTGATTTAAAGAGAGTTTTCATAATACTGTTTGTAAGAATCTTGGACAGATGAAGGAACTAAGTAAGCGGATATATAAATATACACTCTATCTACCTCTGGGAATAAGGCCATGATTAATATCGCTCAAAAGCTAAGCTGACAAAAGTTGTCTTGACAATACCACACTCAAAACTTTACACTGCAAAATCCATTGATTAAATTCATGTTTGTTCATGTTGCTGAGTAAAGCAATCGTCATTATGTCTTAATCTGATATTTTTATCTTTTGCAGCATAAAACGTAAATATGAAAATTAACATAGTTGATACCAGAAGTCATATTACTTAATACCAATGCAATAGAATAAATCGTAAAATAAATATATATAAGAAAAAAATTAACAATTAAGTAGTTTCATATACGGAATAACAGATATCACATCACTTTTTGGGGAAGGGGTTCTCATGCTGCGCAAGGAGAGGGAATACTACTCTCAGGCAGAGAGGACTTTGTAGTTCTGGGGAGACAGGAACAACATTTAGGTAAAAAAAAACTGTGTTTTTATAGAAAAACACAGTCTAAAATATATATATATATATATATATATATATATATATATATATATATATATATATATTATATATATATATATTTATTTATTTATATATGTTATATATGTATATATATTATGTATATATAATCTATATGTAATATATATATATATATATATATATATATATATATATATATATATATATATATATATATATATATATATATATATATATATATATATATATATATATTACCTGACCAACCCGGCACTGCCTGGGGTAAATCTGAATGACGACTGATAAACTTTCTCCCCTCTCTCTCTCTGTCTCTCTCCAACCCTCCCTGTCAATTTCCCACTGTCTTCTCCCTAACATCACCTCTACTCTCTCTCTCTCACTTCCTCTCCTTCTCTCTCTTTATGTCACCCCCAATCCTCACCATCCTTTGGTGCAATTGATGTCTTACCCCCCACAGTATCCTTTTGCAGATAGTAAGTCATATGTATACCAAAATTAGGTATGATAAGTTCGTGAAGTTACTAAGACTACGGGATAACCAGCCCCGTTTCACTGGCAGAACCAGCCTCTTGTCAGGGAAGCCGTTCCAACCCCGCCCCTTTTGTTGCCCTTTTAGATGGTAAGTCATATGTATACCAAGCTTGGTTGAAATTGCTCATTGCATTTCAAGAGTTATGCTGGAACATACACACATACATCCATTTTATATATATATATATATATATATATATATATATATATATATATATATATATATATATATATATATATATATATATATATACATATATATATATATATATATATATATATATATATATATATATATATATATATATATATATATATATACTAAAGTTGAAGGCGGTTGCTTAAAACCTGGCAAACAGCATCGGACACTGAAGGAAGGAAAGATCCCAAAATCTTTTCGATGTGATTTATTGTGCTGACGTTTCAGGACCATGTGTCCCATTTTCAAAGCTACAAATTAAAAAGAACAACAGAATTAAAAATAGTCTCAGATTAAAACAATATAAAAAATTATTTTTAACATTAAGGAATGTAAAGGGAGGTACAACATAACGGAACAGTGATTACTGGTAGTGCTGAAGTCAAGAGGTTAGTGACAGTCAAGATCCGTCTTGAAACTCGAGAGGTACAGAGGAGTATTTAATTGGGGAACCAGTTGTTTAATAAAAAGAGATTTGAGTATTGACAATTGATGTTCGTTTGAAGCTTTGCCTATATATTATCTTTGCATTTTTCCCAATGGTCACTAATACAGGAAAATTCGGGGTTTGATAGTTTGATACCCGTACAATAGCTAACTCCACAATGAGAATCCAATCTTATTTTCAACAACCTCCGAGTGGAACCCAATTATTTCCCCAGGTCACATCTGGGGTAATTAAACAAATATGTGACTCTCGATGTCATAAAGGAAGCAGACTCTCTTTATATTTAAACAAAGACTTAATGGTCATCGGGTTACAAGGTATTAATCAACTGCCAGTAGGTGTTTGCTTATAATAAGTCTCAATTTTTTATAAAAGAGTCTATCATAAACTAGGGGGACACTAGCGTAGAGAGGTAGTTTAGGTACTGTTGGTATTTCATATTGTGGGAGGAATATATTATTCAGAAATTTTCGCAACTGTTTGTAAAAGAGATCAGATGGAAAACAGTTATTTATAAAGTATTGGTGGAGAAAAAATTTCTTCATGAAATGCATCCCATCCGGATGTTAAAGTAAATGCCTGTGGAAGAGAGTACACAATGAACTTAACTTAAAATTAAAAAACCCATTGCTACACTTGTGGCCATATATTCTGTCTACATTTTGTATCACATTTCAATTCCCCTGAAAGTGATTATAAACTAAATAAACTTTATGAATTTATCACATCTAATTTCTGTAGTTTATCGGTTTTCATTCAGGTATCCCAGGCAGCACTGGGTTGGTCAGCTAGTGTGTGTGTGTGTGTGTGTGTGTGTATATATATATATATATATATATATATATATATATATATATATATATATATATATATATATATATATATATATATATATATATATATATATATATATATATATATATATATATATATATATATATATATATATATAATATATATATATATATATATATATATATATATATATATACACACACACACACACACACACACATATATATATATATATATATATATATATATATATATATATATATATATATATGTGTGTGTGTGTGTGTGTGTGTGTTATACAAGGTCAAATAGAGTCATAACCTCTTGCTACATCTGTTATAAGGCCAATGATGTAATTAACTTACATCTTAAAGGAAATCACGGCAGCATTGGCCAGCCTGGACAATGGGATTGAGCATTTTCTCTCTCTATCATACAACTCACCTGCTCAACTCTCTCTCTCTCTCTCTCTCTCTCTCTCTCTCTCTCAATTATCCAAATTATCCAAATCACTAACTGAACTAAGGAAGGACAGCAAAAACATGTCTACAAAATTATAATTTATTCAGTAGTCTATCATGGCAAACAGTTCGAAATCAAATAGAAATGAAATTGGAATATCTACATCCCAAAATAACCATGTAAAATATAACATAGAGCTAACAACTTCCACCAATTCAATCTCAACAACAAGTGTCAAAATAAGTCAAACACAACCGAAGTCATGATGAGTCACGTTCCCTTCCATCTATTTGACCTCTATTCAATACATCTGAGGAAACAAAGGGAAAAACACAACTTTTAAAAATAGGCACAGAGAAGAATAATTGTGGGATATCTCCCACGTTACTAACCCCAAACACATAATAAAACAGGCAAAATCAAAATTCAAGAAATCCAATAAAAACCCAAAAGACATAGCAAATAAAAATAAATGGGGAAAAAGATATTTAAAGCATGGTAATAGTGCATGTTATACTATTAAAACCCATTCAGGTTTTTGAAAAACAAAATCAAGTCTCAGCTCACCTCACAGAAACAACACAAAGTCTTCCAAGAAAGCGGATCTTATCACAAGGGAATTAAGTCCCAAATGTCTAGCCTGTATTCAAAATGGAAATTTCACACTTCCTATGACACGTCCATAGAAGCGAACTCGTGAACGAACGGTCTACCGAAACTTGACAACTTCTGGTGACATTGCCAGAACATTACACAAGGTACGAAGCCCTTTGTCTCCATGGGAAGCCAGACTGATGACAGGCTCTCGTCAGCAATGACTCGCTGAATGCATAGGTACTGTTTCCATTTACCTGCCCAGAATATCTCAAAATATGCTTAGATAAAAAAAACGAAATATGTAAATTATTATCCAAAATGTTTTTCATATATATAGTATATATATATATATATATATATATATATATATATATATATATATATATATATATATATATATATATATATATATATATATATATATATATATATATATATATATATATATGTGACTTTTTATCACATCACCGTGATTCATATACAATCAGGAAGCTACAAACGTCCTTTAATATCAATTCGCTCTACCTGAAATAATATATTTTTCATATATATGTTTCGAAGGGGAAATTTTAATTGATAATAAGTTCGTCGTCTCGTGGGCTCGAAACCAGCGAAGGACAAGAACTCAGGACTACAGTGGACGCATTAACCCACGCGGCCAGCAAGTGAGGTATAAGTGGATATCGTCTCCCATATATAAATCCCCCGTCGAACTCAGGTGTTTGTATTTAGAGACGATATCCACCCACCTCTGCCATGCTAACCGTGTAGTGCGTTTGTCGCACGCAGCCATATTATGACTTTTTATCACATCACCATCCACTGTGGTCCTGAGTTCTTGTCCTTCGCTGGTTCAACCCCACGGGACGACGAACTTATTATCAACTAAAAAATTCCCCTTCGGTAACATATATGAAAATATATTATTTCCGAGGTAGAGCGAATTGCATATTAAAGGACGTTTGTAGCTTACTGATTATATATATATATATATATATATATATATATATATATATATATATATATATATATATATATATATATATATATATATATATATATATATATATATATATATATATATATATATATATATATATATATATATATATATATATATATATATATATATTATATATATATATATATATATATATATATATATATATATATATATATATATATTATATATATATATATATATATATATATATATATATATATATATATATATATATATATATATCTATATATATATACATATATATATATATATATATATATATATATATATATATATATATATATATATATATATATATATATATATATATATATATATATATATATATATATATATATATATATATATATATATATATATATATATATATATATATATATATATATATATATATATATATATATATATATATATATTATATATATATATTATATATATATATTATATATATATATATATATATATATATAATATATATATTATATATATATATATATATATATATATATATATATATATATATATATATATATATATATATATATATACATACATAATACACATATATAGATATTATTATCTTTACTTCCAGTGAAATGAGTCAACGGAATTCATTAATTTCAGATCCTGCCTTTGCTGCTTCTCTCGATCCTCCTCTTTCCCCCAAAAATATCTTGCTTTCTCTCAATTGACATCGCAACACACTTTAGTTAACATTTTCTCACATTGTTATTTCACTGTGCATTTCTAATGCTTGGATTTTGCAACTGCACCAATTTACGCTCTCCTAACCCAAAATTAGGAATGGTTCCCTCTGTAGGTTTTCTTGACGCCCATAACCTGTATCATCCAAGAAGGAATTCAACATCAAACATTTGCTTTCAGTGACTAGATCCGATTTATGCAGCGATGCCTATCTTGATTTCAGACAGAGAAACGAGACTGCCCTTAATTAATGACACTTCTTAGAGAAAGAGACCTTACTGGTTCGTAAATATGAACACTCTCATACTACAACTTCTGTAATAGTGTGCGAACAGTTCTCCACTCCTCTACGTGATTTCAGTGTTTTAATATTCCGTGAAAACTTTCTGAGGTATGATACTCTTAACATTAGAAGTATACCCTTATCTCTATGATGATAAAACTGAGATTGAAAAAACAAGAATGTGTTGAGAAATCTGCACTATATGTAGCTAATATCGAATTAAACTCTGGGCAGGGTTGCTGGACACACGATGTTGTCGCAGTACCTAGGCATTTTATGTGATGAATAGGAGGAAGAAACTGAAATTACAATTAGAAGTCCTAATTTTCAATGTTGCAAAGATAATGAGTTCAAGAATATTTGTGACTTGAATCTTTGAGATAAAAAATATGAAAGCCTTATAAAGTGTTATTGAAGAAGATGGAATTAAGTGCAGTTAATGAGGGCGTTATATAGAGAATCTACTGGTCACTTTCCACCATGTACGTATGTAACTAACTTCTCGCGGGATGAGGGATGACTGGTCTGCCTGGATATGATTTTTATCAAAGATGAAAGTATTTAGCATTTCTAAATTTACTGGACACGTCAATGACGCCTCATGAAAAATGTAATCTCCAGTACGAACCTTGTTGAAGCGTGCCAATAATAAAAAGGCGTTTCGCATGGAGTGGGAACCGAGATAATACGTGTTAAGTGAAAACATGAGAATAAAAGTCTGGGATCGCTGACATGCAGTAAATTTGTTTTCTAAAAGAGGATTGACATTAGAGTGAAATTTTTCAATTATTGTCATTCAGGATAATGGAAAAAACCAAATATTTATTAATTTCCAATGAGAAGTTGGTAGACCGGAGAGTCTATGGGAAAGTTAATGTTACAAAGAATATAATGTACTGGCAATAACATAGATGAAAAGAGAGAATCCGTGAGATAATTAGTGATGGTACATCACAAAAAGGTGATAGTACACAGGAGGCAACAAATAAAAATATAAACATCAAGACACCAAGGATGGAACTAAAATGCGTAAATAATTCGGTTGGATAACAATAAGGAATAATGAAAAAGAAAACTACAGCGATGGCGAAATCACGGTTCTGTGTCTGGGAAAATGATTAAATATACACCAGCTTTCTAATTTTTTTATTTCCTATATCGGAAATTTCGCATACTGTTAAAATTCGATATTATATGTAAAAAAAAAAGTAATTCCTTTAGTCTTTATATGACGAAATTTGTAAGAAAAATCCGAATTTTCAATGCACCATAATGAAATATGTAATTGGCAAATTACGGAACAGAGTTAAAAATATTATTACCTGTAAGTGACAACCATCCTTTTAGTGTGTTTGTACACCTAGCTATATTTCTTGAGCGAATCCTAAAACCAAGTGAAAGGAAAATTGTTTCATCAAATGCGAACGCACTCAAGTTCGGGCACATGCAAAGAGAGAGAGAGAGAGAGAGAGAGAGAGAGAGAGAGAGAGAGAGAGAGAGAGAGAGAAGGAAAGAAAAAGGAAGGAGAAAGAGGATTAACTTTCTTTCCCCAACCACTAGAAAAGTCAAGAGTAATTATTCCAGTTCTTGAAAATTGTCTTTGAGCTTCGCAGACTTTACGGAGGATTTGATATAATGAAATATTCTTGTAGGCCTGACGACTGTGCTGTAACTACGCAGCAAAATTATATGGAAATGAATGAAAGGAAATAATTTCCACTCTCAAATTTAATCTTCTGGATTGTTTTGTGAATTTTGCAATCTGCTTATATACATAAATTATTACAAAATTTTTTATATTCGGTATTTTATATGTATAAATGAAACAAAATAACCTACCCAAACTTTACCTACATAACAGTAATAATAGGGCTTTTACACTGAAACTAATTGTTTCTTATATTAGAGGTCTATTCCGTCATTTCGTTTATTGAGCTCCTCCTGTCACCCTTTCCTTAACCTCTCTACCGAGTGAAACTATGAATGACGCTCCCATGATTTTCGCAATGATTAGCTTTCTTTTCTAAATATGAATTTTCCTCATACATAAAAACATTTAAACGTTTGTCACAAAATAATGTATCTCCTCATTCAGAGAGAATGCATATTAACTTTGTTAACTTAGTACTACCATCTTCAAATGCTGCTGTTACTGACAGAGGAATACATTTTCGGTGATGATTTATGTAATCTTTGTACCCATATGCAACTGATATGTAACATTTTATGGTTGTCAGTGTACACCGCAACCAGTGCCTGAAATCTTCCAGGATTGATATGAGTTTCCTTTACTTACCTCTGTCTTACGCACTACGACAAGGTTAAACATGATGAGCTGCATACATACATTCTTTAATCTCCTGAGGTAAGCACTGATTCTCTTCCTAAGACCTACAGTAGTCCTCTGACAAGCTTGGCTTGACTAAGCTTGCTCTCAGGCTATCAAAACTGGAGTTGGGCATACTTGGCGTTCTTGGAATCTCACTCTTTTCTGATTTTGCTACCTTCATAACTTCTCTAAGTATTCAGAAAGCTAAAATGTGTAAAGGTAACAACCCATTTGTAAAGAGAAGTAATTGCCTGACTATCTCCCTCTGACAGGTCCTTCTCCTTTTTCGATAAAGCTTTACATCCGGCTTACCACCGTTCCTTTACCACCTTAATAGCTTCTTACTGAGAAGCTATTCTTTTCGGCTTTTTGAGTTCCTCTGAAGTATCGCTGAGTGCTTCAACTACAGCAAGCTATCATCTAGCTTTGTGACCACCCACTTTTGTTCTTCGATCATTACCATGTGCTAAGTCCATCAAGTTCTGAAATGTATGAGGACTAGAAAATAATTTATTCTGAGGTCAAACTTCCTCTATCTCCCAAGGAGTTATTGAATAAGAGTATATTTACGTCTCTTTTTGTCCTTGTCCTCAGCACTTTTGTGTTTCACAAGGGGACCATTTTCATTCTTTTATTAGGTCCTATTGCTGTTACTCCCACCAAAGCTGAAATCTTCACTAGTCCATTCGGTGCAGTCCGGTTGCATTGCATTTAACAAATTTGAATATGTTCCTTTTTCCTGTCTTCAGTCCCTCAGACACAAAAGATACCTCTGGATACCATTTGTACTTCTTTTTTGTTCAGGGCCTTCGTTTTATGTTGACTGAATGGTACTGGTATTTAGTACTGTTTTCATGTCTGGGGAGGCTCTTCAGACACACTATTCCTCATATATTAAAAACAACGGCCATCTGTTACGTCCTACTTGGATTCCTTGAGCTTCATCAGCTTCATTTACAGAAATTTCATTTGTCACTGTCCTCTGGAGATTCTTGATTGCGTACCATATCCACCCTCTCATCATCGTAAGCATTAAAAATCCATAGTGGCACTGTTATGGTGAAGAAATCATCTATAGGTGTTCAACTGGTTTCATCACTCTTTCATGCCATTCACTTTTAGAATGTGGAGTTCTCTGTCTTCTTCAGCATATCCCAAATCACTGACTTGGGTATAAATGGTGAATCTACCAGAACTTCTGGACTAAATGGCCCAGACAAAATCTGGGCTACTGCTAATACATCTATACACACACACGCGCGCACACTACATGTATGTATGTGTACATATATATACACACACATATATATATATATATATATATATATATATATATATATATATATATATATATATATATATATATATATAGAAGAAGATATAATATATATATATATATATATATATATATATATATATATATATATATATATATTACATATATATATATATATATATATATATATATATATATATATATATATATATATATATATATACATATATATATATATATATATATATACATACATATATATGTATATACATTATATATGTATATATAAATATATATAGCCTATGTATATATATATTGCATATATATAACATACATATATATATATATATATATATATATATATATATATATATATATATGTGTGTGTGTGTGTGTGTGTGTGTGTGTGTGTGTGTGTGTGTGTGTGTGTGTGTGAAAAGCCCTTTTGGCCTGGAGGTAGGGGGTCCATAAAGTGAAATCCTGTTTCCAGTTTATTGGGGCTAGTGTGCCCACTATGCCTTGTATTTCATTTTGTATGGGCATGAATTAAATATCTCATGTTTAATCTGTAATCGTGCCCTGATAGATACGAATTACGTGCCCTGATAGATACGAGACAGTGGCCAAAAGGTGATTATCAGGGAAAGGATAAATCAATTGTCAGATAATCTATTCATGTAGACGAAATGGAGGATAATGGGATGGTGAGAAGAGTATAAGGTGATAGGCCGAATCGAAGAAGCATTGGAGATAGCCTAAATAGCCTTAATATCCAGGAATGGAGGGAGTGCCTACAGGACGAACCTTCTATTGAAGGCTTTCTGTACAAATCATCCACGACTCAGCAGCTAGAGAATGATTTACCAGTTGCTATCATGAATCGCATATCTTTACATTTCGTACAAATAGCTACTGTACATATAATTAATGACTTGGATGTTCTTATACATTACAAATTATAAGTACGATACAAAAAAATCTCGCACATTCGTCAGTGAAATGTAAAAATTATTTGAAATAATAACTACAATAAAAAATGCACAAATTTCTTGAAGTATTTTGGATTTTACACCAAGCGATATGAGCATTTTCATTCTTCTCCGTCCTTTGCCACTGCACTGACACCGCACGGTATTCGAAATAAAAGTTGCGAGGCAAGATCCGGGAGGTTCAAAAGCCCGTTAAATCAACAAAAGAATACATTGCTGGTACGGAGGGTAATGCGCTAATTTTCCCTTGAAGGAAAATTCTACTTAAAATGCATGAGTCCTTCCCCCTTCCTTTCCAGGTGCTGCTTGAAAGGTGAACGGCCAAGAAACACCGATTCGGAAAGTTCGGTCATTCAACAATTCCATGTTTGGCAGGTAAAATTGTTCTGATGTATGTCTTTTCATGACTGGTGCCGCAAGACCTAAACAGAACTAAGTGCTTAAAACACGTGCGCATGCATATATATATATATATATATATATATATATATATATATATATATATATATATATATATATATATATATATATATATATATATATATATATATATATATATATACAGTATATAATATATATATATATATATATATATATATATATATATATATATATATATATATATATATATATATATATATATATATATTATATATATATATATATATATATATATATATATATATATATATTATATATATATATATATATATATATATATATATATATATATATATATATATATTATATACTGTATATATACATGTATTATATATATATATATATATATATATATATATATATATATATAGAGAGAGAGAGAGAGAGAGAGAGAGAGAGAGAGAGAGAGAGCCTCATTCAAACTGGATGGTATCTAATGGAGTATTTATTCAGAAAAAGTTACAAGCTTTCTTGGACAAACAGTCCACATTATCACGTATTAGATACCATCCAGTTTGAAAGAGGTCCTTTCAGTAATTCTACTATTGCACAGAACAATTGTGTATGTGATTAAGTTAATATAAATATAAATAAATAAATAAATAAATATATATATATATATATATATATATATATATATATATATATATATATATATATATATATATATATATGTGTGTGTGTATGAATGTATGTATGTATGTATGTATATATATATATTATATATATACACTATATATATATATATATATATATATATATATATATATATATATATATATATATATATATATATATATATATATATATATATATATATATATATATATATATATATATATATATATACATACATACAGTATATGTATATATATACGAATATATATAATATATATATGTATATATATCATATATATAATATATATATATATATATATATATATATATATATATATATATATATATATATATATATATATATATATATGTGTGTGTGTATAACCGAATCACGAAAATATGGAACGTGATGAATATATAAATTAAGATAAAATCCACGAAGGAAAGGGAAACACTGGAGTGCTGTGAGGCCTTTCGACTCTGTCGTCCTTTACTTAGGGAATGAAGAAATATAAAAGGAAGTTTACAAAGAAATCTCATATAAATGACAGATGGGGATTACAAAGGAAAAATATGTACCTGGAATCCAACACAACTGAAGAATTAGTAGAACTGCCAAAACAGGGTTAAATATTTAAGAGGTTTAAAAAGGATTAGGATCAACTGTTCAGAAGCCGGGACAGGAAAATAAAAAGATTATACAAGGCGGTGACTGATCACCAAAAAATAATTCTCTTTTTTGTAAAATAACAGTTTTTGCAAGATAAACATTTTTACAAATAAAAAATTATATTAAACATACGAATACATAGAAAATATATATAAGTAACTAATTTGTAATTAAGTCAGTGATTTTATCTTTAAGGTCATTCTTGAACAGTCTTCTAATACAGGGGTCCAAATAATACATACCAGGGCTAAGGTTAAAATTACAGTTGGAAGTAAGCTGGATTATAGCGGACTCCAAAAGATTTCTTGAAGAGAAATCGTTCGATCTGGCAATCACCGAGATGATGTATGTAGTGCTTGTGGGGAAAAAGAAACTATGATGCATTTATTTTACTTTTGTAGTATGAATGAAAAGTTAATAGAATGGTTTAAAAAAGTGTTTAAAGCCTTGTGTAAAGTCAGAACTAAGAATTTTTTGCAAGTACTAAAATTTTATTTTGAAAGATAGGAACACTGCAAATGTATTATTAGCGGATTTTATATCTGGTGTTTGGTATAGTCATAAATCTGGGTTGTTGTTAAATGATCCACATTTAATTGTTTTAATAAGAGAAAGTATGTACAGGAATAGGTATGAATTGCGTAAATCATTCAAAAACTTTAATTCTCATTTTACAAGTAGTTATCTGGAGTTTTAATAGATGCAGATACATATGAGTGTATATACTATATGAGTGTATATACTATATGAGTGTATATACTATAATGAGTAAGTATACTATCAGTATATGGATATGTGTATATGTATGTATGTACATAGTAAATTTAAGTATATTTATATATATAAAATATTGTGACATATTTGTTGATTTTTCACTTAAATTACATATATTGTATATGTATTGAATAGTAAAATGAACTTTAAAATGTATTTTTCTAAATAAAAGATAAAAAAAACTTTCAGTCCATTTTATCCTGTGAGAGTTTTCACTTAAATGAACAAATATAGCATTGGATGTTTGTCCAGTTTTGACTGAATACTTATGTTGCTTAATACGTACATCTAAATCTTTGCTAGATTGGCCAATATAAAAAGAAGGGCAATCCAAAAATTTAATTTTATATAGTGTGTTGTTGTTTTCTTTAGGGCTATTTTTTTTTATTAACATTCTTTTTAATGTGTTATTATAGGAAAAACCGAGGTTGACATTAAATGATTTTAACAATGATTTTATGCTTTCAAAACCACTAAAATAGGGCAAACTAAAAATGTTCTTAGGGGTTTCTTTCTCCATGTTACTTTCACTGTTAGAATAAAGCCCACAAAAGTTTTTATATATATATATATATATATATATATATATATATATATATATATATATATATATATATATATATATATATATATATATATATGTGTGTGTGTATGTATGTATATCTAATATATATACATATGTATATCTACATTATATATACATGTATATATACATTACTATATATATATATATATATATATATATATATATATATATATATATATATATTATTATTATTATTACTAAAATAGTTTAACCAAACCACTGAGCTGACCATCAGCTCTCATAGGGCTGGCCAGAAGGATTAGGATGAAATGACAAGTCTAGGCTAGAAGCCTAGCCCTGAGACCTAATAGGTCACTCGTCAATGATGAATGAACGAAAATGAAAATTAAATTAAAAGCTGTAAAAAGGCATATGTTTTCCTACTGGAACACACTCATACAATAAATACATTTATACTCATGCTTCCATATATACTCACTAAAATGGTATAATAAAATTCAAAATAAATTAAGTAAAATCGTAATACTTACTGGTTTTTTAATTCATTACACTGACTGATTGATTTTTGTTATATTTTACCAAATAACTTGCAGCTTCTCATAAACATTAAAATGGGTACTATTGAGAATGTTGAAGATTCCGACAAAATTTCTTTTATTGGTCTATTTCCAAAATTTGATAATCGCTGCAGGTTATATTTTGGACATTCACACAGTATATGCTTAACTGTTATCAACACACTGCAATCTGGGCACTTGGGAGGAGGGCCACATGGACTGTTCATTAAGTGTCCATGTGTCAAACGAGTATGGCCTATTCGAAGACGCGTCAGAATTACTTGTGCGTGTCTCTCTCTCTGATATGACGAACTCCATTTTCCAACACTGGATTTTATCTGTTTTAATTCATTATCTTCAGGTTCTTCGTTCCATATATTTTGCCATTTTTTTACAATGACTGTTTTTATATATCTTGTAAGTCACTAATAGGGATGTCTACATTTGCTCTTGCCATGTGGACTGCTTCTTTAGCTGCTTTATCAGCCTCCTCATTTCCCTTAATCGCCCCATGAGCAGGGATCCAACATATTTCAATATTTTTTCCCTTATTATACAATTTATGGAGTGAAAACTTTATATGTTGTACAATATTTTTTTATTATAGTTTGAATGGCTTCTATACCACTTCTGGAGTCGCTATAAATCAGAAAATTATTACATGGGACTTCTCTAATAATTTTTATGGCTGACACTATTGCACATAACTCAGCTGTAAATACTGAGGCGTTATCTGGTAGAGAGAACCGATACGTTTTCGTCTTGGGATACTGCAGCATATCCCACTCTGTACTGTGACTTAGATCCGTCGAGCCAGAAGCATGGCTGGAGGAAATCGAGGCTCTCTTCGATAACTACAGCACCACGGAGACGGAGAGGGCCTTAATACTAGCCAAGCATATGGAGGGAAAAGCCAGGGCAGCGCTTCGCTCACTGGAGAAGAGCCAGAGAGGCAACATGGCGGAAGTTCGTAGAGTCATTACGAAGGCCTATGAAATAACCCCAGAGAAATGGAGACAGCGGTTCCGAGGTCTTGTCAAGGAAGTCGGCTGGTCCTAGACTGAATGGACCTGCCACAAGATCCAGTCTGGTACCCGCTGGTTCGACTCCTTGGCCTGCACAACGTTTGAGGATCTCTTCAATCGGACCATGCTAGAAGACCTTTACCAATATGTGCCTGGGCCCCTTGCTGTATATCTTAACGATAAGCAGCCCACCACACTTATGGAAGCCTGCCGCATGGCCGATTCGTGGGAAACTTTTAACCAGTCTCACAGCACCTCTCAGAAGTGCATCGTTCCGCCTGCCTACCTCTTGAACTCCACTCGCCCGAAGAATGGACTGCTGAGCAAGCCTACGTGCACCCACTGTAAGAAGGTGAGGCACGCTGAAACTGAGTGCCGATAGAAACTAGGCACTAATAAGCAGCCTACTACTACCAGCCAGAACTCCTCTCCCGATTCATCCACTCAGCCCTCTCCTCCAACAGTTACTGCAGGCCACCGAGCCCATCCAAGAGGCACGTGCAAATCCTGTGGTGCTGCCAGCCACTACAGTGCTGGATCTCCGGCCTGTCCACATCATGTCCCCACCACAAAATTCGTCAACCTCATTTGCACCTCATTCTCTGCGGCTGGTCCACACAAGATCCTTTGCCCTGAGAGATTGGAAACCCAGTCCATCTCGGTGGCCCTCTTCACAGCACTAGCCTGCCCGTGACCCTCCCGGTCACAGTAGACACTGCAGCAGACATTAGCCTGATCGCCAGAGCCCAAGTGCCAACCGGTGCCATGGTTGACGAAAAAACCCGGTGGGAAATGAAGTGGATAGAGGGCCACACCATTACCGTTCCCACGGTCAAGCTCCAGGTCACGACACCTTGGGGCACGCTACCCCACCGCCTTGGTGTGGTGGGTAGAATTCGGCCCGGACTTCCTGTTGGGACAGGACCTTCTCTGGGGAAGCCCGTTACCAACGCCACTTTGCAGCCACGCTACCTCCTCCACGGAGGGCCCAACTGTAGGAGAACCCGATAAGGACAAAACCCCACCTTCCGCCCAGCAAAGTGGTCAATGGAAGGGGCACACACTGAACCATTCTAGGCCTAGCCCTCTCAAGTCGCGAAGGGTTGGCCCACAAAGAAGTCCTCCCTCTCCCCGAAGACACATTCAGGAGGAGCAGCACCACTGCAGGATGTGCAAGCAGACAGACCGCTCCACAAATTGGGAGGGCTGCCCAAGTAGGCAACACCCAGCAGACGCCGCCGAACAAGACTCGGAGAGGCTACGATCTCCTGCTGGGGCAGGAATCTCTGCCGCAGCCAAATTCAAGTCATCCGCGAGGTATTGTACCTCCGGACCCCTTGTCAGGCATGCCTGACCCTCAACTGCTGCCAGTGCCACTTGCGAGCGCTGAGCAGTGCCACACTCTGTCCGTCACGGACGTTGAGCCGTTAATTGAAAAGGACCCTATGCTGGGCCTAAACCATGAGGCGAATCCTCCTCCGAGAGGTTTAGGATTCCCCAGACCATTGATCATCGCAACCGGAGAGCCTCCAGCACCCCACACTTCTTCTTCACCAAATCTGACCCCAGTGGATGAACCCCTGGAGGATCAAAATGTTACATCGTCTCTGGAAGACCAGGAACTGGCCTCCTCGGACGCAGAAGTCGAGATTGCTCTCGCTCCAGTTCTCGCAGCAGCTGAAGTAGGGAGCCCTCCCGTAGCTTATGAAGTTCCCGACTTCACGCCCGCTAGCCCTTTTGGCCCGTCCCCAGAGTCGGTGTCCTTATCACTTCCTAGGCCTGATACTGATAGGCCTTGGAGGAACCCAAAAAAGAAGACGAAGGGGCGGAAGAGAGCCCAGTAGTTGCCGAGCCATAAGCTCATCCTGGCACTAGTGCCCTCCTCAGCACAGTGCCCTACCACCTTAGAGTGATCCTGCCCCTTTCCCAGAGGAGGTAACCAGCGTGATCTCTTTTCTTGTACATAGCCTAAACCACATTAAGTACGGTCATCAAATTAGTAGCCTTGTTCCTTCCACTTACCACCGAGCCGCAGTAATCACGTAAGTAGCGTAACTAACTTCAGATAATCTTAACTAGTGTGAAAAGAGCCACTATGCTCATGACATGCACGGCCTAAGACCTCAGTGAGGCATCCATTTATCATATGAGGCAACCCTCATGAATTAACTGGTAATTACTAATTGTATTAAACACAAAAAACTTTCTAATTTAGTTAGAACATTCACTCTTATGTTGGTGCTACGGTCGGGTTAGGTTAGGTTAGGCTAGGGAATACCATAGAATGCACCACTAGGCTAGGTCTAAAACAGCACAACTGTAGGAGGTAGCAAATAATAACCGTAAGCACCTTCCAGTACTGTTAGAATTAGGGAAAGTAATGATGGAACCTCATATCCTATCTAGGGTTAGGTAGATCCGTAGCTAGGTAGGCTACACAGGACAAATCTGCTCAGGAGAGAAGAATAACCTAACAGAGGCGAAAAGCTTGCTTAGTACAGACCTTCACGCCTGAAAAGGGAGTGAAGGCCCTCTTGAGGGGGGGAGCTTTTATAAATATTCTGCCGTTCGCCCCCTATGCAGTTTATTGTAGAAAAAAATACAAGAACAATGACAGGGAACATCTTTGACCTGCAGGTTACATCAGACA
>NC_089741.1:10643370-10645870 GCF_040412425.1 Macrobrachium rosenbergii | reverse complement strand
TCTATTTCTTCTCCTTTCTTCCACTTTTTATTTTTATAAAACATGATTGCTTGGGTGTTATCTATGGAAAATTTAAAGCCTACAGATAAAGCCCATTCATCTATTTTTACTATGCTTTTATTAATGATTCGTTCTGCATGTTTTATTCGAGATGCTGAATGATATATGACAAGATCATCCATATACAGGTTACTTTTAATACCGATAGGTAGATTATTACTGATATCATTAATTGCTGAAGTAAACAGTGTGCCATTAAGGACACTTCCCTGTGGAACACCATTTTCAAGAGGAAATGTTCTAGACAGAACATCATCAATTCTCACCTGAAAACTGCGATTTGTCAAAAAGTTTTGTATAAACCTAGGTAAATGTCCACGGATGTTGTTGTTTTGTAAAGTTTTTAACATAGCCTATCTCCATGTAGTATCGTATGCTTTTCAATGTCAAAAAAGACATTTACAGTAATTTGTTTTCGCTCAAAACCTCTGCGTATATTGTCTTCAAAGTTACAGAGAGAATCTAATGTAGATCTGTTACACTGTGACCCAAACTGAGTGGGAGTCAAAATTTTATTTTCTCGGATGTGCCATGTTTGTGCTTTGTTCTCATTTCCTATCTGTTGTTTTACTCAGTAAATCGACAAGAAGTGTTATTTGAGAACCCAGATCGGCAGTTGCAGTGCATAATTAACTTATGTAACGATAAGTCTGAAAATTGACAGTTTTTTCATCGATTTGCTAGTATTCTTCCACTGTACTTAAACCTTTTCCATTGTTTCCCTTCAGACACCATTTACGAGAGAACCGGGTATAATCATAATTCTTGTATGAAGTCTAGTGTATGAATAATTAATATTGCCTAGTGAAATTACATAAGCTATTCCCGTGCAGTAAGTAGGACTTAAGGAAAGTCAAGTGTAAGTAAATTTTCTCTAGTAATTTGCACAAACAACTTGTTAAAGAAATTGGTCTGTAATTGTTTACATTACTGGGATATTTTCCAGGCTTGGGGATTGGAATAATTATAGCTTTACGCCGTTCACCAGGAAATAAATTTCTAAGCTATAAGTGGTTATAAAACTCTAACAAGTATGTATTTGCCAAAGGTGCTAAATGGCAGATCATTTCAAAACAAATATTGTCACCTCCAGAGGGAGATTTATTGCTGTTCAACAGAGCAAATTCTAGCTCTTCCATATTAAATTGTCTATTATAATATATATCTTCAATTGTTTCACAATTTATTGTTATTAATTCTATATTATTTTTCCTTGTGCAGAAATGCTTATCTAAATTTTTGTTGCTACTTACTTTTGCTAAATTTTCACCTATTACATTACTAATTTCTTTACGATCAGGTATTCTTGTCCCATCTTTTATTATAGCATGCCTAGGTGGTTTAACATGGGTACCATTTATTTTCCTGAATTTTTCCCATATTTTTTGTATGGGAGTATTTTTAGAGAGATCTGATACATATTTTCTCCATGAAATGATTCTTCCATAAATTACTTCTCTTTTAAACTTTGCAGATATTTTGTTATATAGAGGTTTTAGTGTATCAATTTCTAATAATAATATAGTTAGCTTTTGTAAGGTTTCTTCTAATATCGGTAATGTTTTGTTTAATTTACTGAATTTTCTATTCAAATTATTTAGTCATCTTCTAATTTGGTGTTTTATTTTTATTAATTCTGTAAGTTTTTCAGACCACCATGGGACTTTGTGTTTTGTTGGATGAGATTTGGATTTTGGTATTGCTTTATCAACAGCATTTGTAACGAAATCAACAAGAAATTTATTAGTTTCATTATGGTCTTTCAAATATTCAAATGGTGGGATATTCCTAGTGTGGAATTCATATTGTTCCCAATCTGCTTTATAAATGTTATATTGAGGGACATGCTTGGTGGGATTATTTTTTAATAATGAAATTAATATCGGGAAATGATCACTTGTATGTAAGTCGTCTACCGTATTCCAGTCCAATCTGTCTACTATATCTGTTGTACATAGAGTTAAGTCGATTGAGGAAAATGTTGCATGCGTTATAGAAAAATATGTGCTGATTTCGTTAGCATTTATACACCACATATCATATGAATCTATGAATTCCTCTATTTTACTTCCTGCTCTATTTGATTCTGTACAATTACAGTCCCACATTGGGTTTGGGGCATTAAAATCACCTACTATTAATGTATGTTCCTTGGTATTATTAAGTAATTCTTTGAGTTTTTCAAAGTCATAATTTTTATAAGGTTGATTGTACAAATTATGAACTACATAATTATCGTTTTTTATTCGTATTCTAATAATCGACATTTGCAGATCAGTAAAGTTTACAGGTACTTTGTCATAACATACTTTGTTATGTACATATATAGCAGTACCTAAATTTCCTTCTTCCTCTCGTGATATTGTTTTGTTGACATGTTGCAAACATAACATCATTGGTTCATATTCTTTTAATAACCGTTGTATTTCTCCTAGGTGTA
>NC_089741.1:10595870-10638370 GCF_040412425.1 Macrobrachium rosenbergii | reverse complement strand
CAGAGCAAGAGGATTCTAATGAAATAATTGTATTAGAATTAGAAAATATAGAGAAACCATGTGCAACAGAAAATGGCAATCAGGAGTTCGAAAAAGTTGCAAAAACTAAGAACTGAATTAAAAGAAGTGAAAGAAGAAAATGCCAAATTAAAGATATTGGAAAAAGACTTGCAAAATCTAGGGAAGGACTTACAAGTGGTGCAGAAAGAAAATGCCAAATTAAAAGAATATATAACTCAATTGAATGATAATGTTGTACTAATTATCAGAAATGTTGTGCTAAAAAGAATTGAAATTATTTTAGAGCCATTTTTTAGTAAAACACAGATTAAAGCCATTGTAACAAAGAAGAAAGTGAGGGAATGGAGCAGTGAAGATATTGCTTCTGCTTTAACTTTAAGAAGTATAAGTGCTAAGGCTTATAAATACCTGCGACTTAAAAAAGGATTCCCACTGCCATGTGAAACCACATTGAAAGAAAGAGCTCGTAATTTTTATTGCGAGCCAGGGATTTTGACAAGTGTATTAGCATTATTACGAGCTAAATCTGAAACTTTTACAATTAATGAAAGACTTGCAGTGCTAAGTTTGGATGAAATGTCTATTATTGATGAATATTGTATCGACAAAGGTATGGATGTATTATATGAGCCGCATGACAAAGCTTTAGTATTCATGCTACGAGGATTAATTGGAAAATGGAAACAACCAGTTTATTTCAACTTCGGCCACACAGATTTAAAAACATCGCTATTAGAAATCATAGTACATACAGAAGCCGTGGGTTATCCAGTTGTTGCAATTGTGAATGACATGGGGTCACCCAACCTTCGTATGTGAAGGGAATTAGGCATAGATCCTGTTAAGAACAAAATTTCGTTCAAAAGCCCTAGTGCAGAGAGGGAAATATATGTTTTTGCAGATGTTCCCCATTTAGTAAAGCTAGTTCGAAACAATTTCCTTGATTCAGGATTTTATTTGGGTAATGACAATATATCTGTCGAAAGCATTCGTGAAATGGTAATGAAACAGCCAACAGAATATGGGTTAGCTTACAAAATTCATAATCATCATCTAACTGTTAATGGACATCAGAGGCAGCGTGTTAAATTTGCTGCTAGGTTGCTCTCATCGTCTTGTGCAAATGCTTTGAGGCATTTGGGGAGTAGGGGACTATTAGTATCTAGCAACTGGAAGCCTACCTCAGATTTTATAGCACTCATTAATGACTGGTTTGATATTATGAATTCGAATCATATATATATGGAGACGTATCTACTAGAAATGCCTTCGGAATAGAAACAGATTCTCAAGTACATACCCTGGAGAAGGTGGTAGAAGTAATGAGTACTTTAAAGGTAAAATCACCGAAGACAAGAGGTCTGTATAAATTTCAGAAGGGGATCATTCTCTCAAGCAAGTCCATTGTTGGCCTTTACAATATGGTTAAAGATCTCTATGGTGTTGACTATATTTTGACGCAAAATGCCTAGAGCATCTGTTTGGCTGCATAAGGCAAATGAAGGGGACCTATGACCATCCTAATGCTGTAGAATTCAAGTTCAGGATTAGATCAGTAATTTTAGGTAAGAATGTTAGGATAATCAGTGAAAAAACAAACACAGATCCAGAAGGCAATAATGACGATAATATTATGATGTTGAATGATTCTGCCGTTAATATCAAGCACAAGGAGGATAGAGAATTATCATTAGAATTGTATTTGATCAGTTCTTTATTTAAAGACCTCGATTTTGAGTGCCCTGAAGAAGATATAGAGGATAGCGAAGAAGCATGCAAAGAGAATAGAGACATTGAAAAAACAGCAGCCAGTGTCATTGAAAATGAAGCACTGAATTACATAGGGGGTTATATCGTCAAAAAGTTCTCCTCAAAATATCCTGAATTAGGAAAAAAAGTGTCCATGTGTACCAGTGACTCATGGGTAGGGATGGTGAGTAGAGGCGGACTTCATTTGCCTTCAGAGGAATTTCTTTCTCAGCTGACCGTGTTGCGAGAGATATTCACCAGCATTCATGTCAAATCTCTGCTAGGGGGCAAAGACTGCATAAAAACTATGGTTGCAGAACTGGAAAGAGAAGGAACAAATATTCCCGAAGAGGTCATAAAATTCTTTGCTAAAATTTCAATATATTTTAGGATAAGGCATTTGAATAATCAAATAAAGATGAAAAAAAAGGCTAAAGAAATTGAAAGTGACAGAAGCAGTGCCAAGGAAAAAATTAAGTTAAATATATAGAAATATATATGTGTAAATTAATGTTTAGCTTTTAGAATATATATCCTTTTCATGGTTTGTTTCCTATTCATTATGTAAATATTATTTTTAAATATACAAATTGCAATAAAACCAGTATTTTCTTCAGTCCCTGCTTCTTAATGACATCTTAGGTAACTAATGATATGGCTATATTACTGTATTCTATCAATAACATTCTTAATTCTACATTAAACAAACGGTAATAGCATAAATGACGAGGTACTCGTTCAATGTATGATGGATAAAAAATAAGGTAAATTATTTGATATTATAGCTGTCTCAAAAGGAGTGAAACACTACTCAGAAAAACTTTAAATAAACAAATTCAATGCAAGGCGACCATCGCCCTCACCGCATGGGTACAACCCACCGGTTATAATCCACACCTTTGTTATACTGTATTGGCCTTGGGTCACTCTGAACCCAGACAGCCACATCTAGGGTCTTTCTGGAGATGTGGCCCACGAAATTTGTCTCGGCCGTTTCTCTCCGACTGACCTATACTGTATTGGCCTTGGTATGGACAAACAGCTTGGCCCTACGCTGACCTGACTGACGCCAGTAGAGAGAGATTGACTTTGAGATTAAGAGCACGCGTAGTGCTCAGGCGAACTTTGTGAAAAAAAAGCAAACTAAGCAAAAAAGAAAATAGTGCCATTAGACTTCATGCAATATCTTGCCACCATTACATACAATACAGTGACAAACAAAAAACAGCCATTCGCTTCCCTTTTTAGACTCCCTACATATTAAACAACAATCACCAACACTCAATAGCCAAACCACCTCTGTTCCATTGTTCATTGCATAGTTTGCTTTTTTTCTTTTTGTTTTTTCTCCAGACCATTTCACCTTCTTCCATTCGCAGTCTTCTAACTCGCCCAGTTGTCATTTAACTACGACATGAACAGTAGGTTCTCCAGTATTTTGTACTACATGATCATTTTTATTATTTTCAATATTCATTGTTCTCTCTCTCTCTCTCTCTCTCTCTCTCTCTCTCTCTCTCAGTATCTATCTTCTCAGCGATTTTATTTTGACGATTTCTGTTTAGTAAGTGATTTCTTATTACTTAGTCACTGCTCTTTTGCAGTTAACTTAGGTTTTTATGTTCCTTTTTTTTTTACTTTATATTATTATGTATTTTAAAGTTTTGTCAGTTATAACTATTTTAATACTTTTAGATTTAGTCAATCAGTATAGTTTCCCTACTGTTTCTTTTTTTTTATGTCATTCTATAGATAAGTGACCCTGATGATGGGTAAAGTTATGTATTCCCGAAAGCTCGGCTGTGCCTCTCTTAATTTTTAAGAAATAATAATGTCTGCAATTTTACCACGTCTTCTGGCTATCTTGTTCCTCCTTTATATATATATATATATATATATATATATATATATATATATATATATATATATATATATATATATATATATATATATATATATATATATATATATATATATATATATATATATATATATATATATATATATATATATATAATATATATATATATATATATATATATACATATATATACATACATATATATATATATATATATACATATATATATATATATATATATATATATATATATATATATGAATGTCTTTTATTGTAATACTACAGTATAATATGAAGATAAAAATATGGACAGATGAAATGTTACAAGGGTATATATACAAAGCATATATAGGTGTGGCATTAAGTCTCCAATGGTATGCAGGTGACCGTTTCCTAAGAAGGAGGAGAGTGAACAATTCCCTAGTGGTTTTTTTTGGCCCATTAACTTAGAAAAATTTTCTACAAGAATGCCTACAAGAACAAGTTTCTCCCAAAATGTACGGCTTCACGCGTTAGACATCGGCTTTGGACCCATTTCCAGACTCCATCTGCACATTCCTCCAAGACAGAATACATGCCACACACCAAGACATCTATGTGATGAGAAGAAAAAAAGCTAGCCACATCGCTTCGCCCTATGTGCAGGAATGATGGTATGTACCGATATCTTTCGTATTTTGTGATATCAGGTGCTGTTGAAAACAGTGAGACCCACTCCAGAAATTTGCGCAACAAATTAAAAAGACTGATTAGGAACAGTGTATGGAATAATCTTGGCCTACCCAATAATGTGCTGAACCTCTCTAACCATCCCCTCACCGCAGAAGAACAGACGGTTTTAAATCTTGGGGTATCATTCGCTCTAAAACCAGGTCCCGAGAGTAATCTTAATTTCTTAATTGCTTTTGATAAACATTTTGCAAAAAACAATTATGACAAAAAAGATGCTTGCCTCAAAGGCATCTTGCTGAATGCCTTGGAACAAAATAACAACAAAAACTCGCTCCCGAAAAGATTCCAAAATGCGTTAGTTAGTTTAAGAAGAAGGGGGGATATTATAATGTTCTTTTAGATAAGGAGACATACATCAATAAAGTTCAAGAACTTCTAAACGATGTGGAGACCTATGATAAATTAACAAAAGATCCCACAACAAATATTGCCGCCCAATTTAATAAATTAGTCAGAACCATAGGGGGCAATAATAAGAACACAGAATTACTAGAGACATTCAAGATAATCAACCCCTCTCTCCCCTATTTCTACGGCCTCCCGAAAACACATAAAGATGGAATTCCTTTACGTCCCATAATATCTAGCAGGGGCTCTTTCATGTGTAAATTATCAAAATGGCTTGCAGATGTGTTATCACCCTTTCTAGGAACCTTCTCATCCTCCCACGTCAAACATGCAGAAGAATTTATACAAAAATTTAATAGTTTAAACATCCCCTTAAATAACATCAAATTGCTCAGACTCGACGTCGAGTCATTATTTACCAAAGTCCCGATCGCCGACGTGTTGTCTTTCTTAAAGAGGAAGTTACAACCATATGAAGACCATTTTCCTCTTGGCATAGATAAAACTCTCAAACTTATCAACCTCTGTAACTAACAACGTGTTCTCTTTCAATGGTAATTTTTACAAACAAAAATTTGGCTGTAGCATGGGCAGTTCCCCCTATCACCTCTTTTAGCAAACCTGTACATGGAATATTTCGAAACAGAAATTTTGTCATCTATCAAACCCCGTAATATGATCTGGCTTAGATATGTAGATGATATTTTTACTTTCTGGGACAATAGCTGGGAAGACTTTAATGAATTTTTTAATAGGCTAAATTCGCTAGTTCAGACCATAAAATTCATTGATGTACTGATCATACGAGAACAGAACAGTTATGCATTTACAGTATATAGAAAACCCACCTTCGCTGTTTCCTACATTCATTTCTTAAGCTACCACGACGTCTCCGTAAAGATCATGGTATGGTGTAACTTATTCCTCAGAGGACTTAGGATATGTTCAAATGGGTGCCTAGATAAAGAATTCAACACGATCCGCCAACACCTAACGCAACTGCTCTATCTACCACACATTATCGAGAGGGCTATTAACAAAGCAAATAAAATATACTATAGAGGTCCCACTCACAACAGACGAATAGATTTTAACAACAAAATAAAGCTTCCGTACAACGAAAACATCCAAAAAGTCACCGAACAACTCAGGTCTAACAATCCCTTCATTTTCCATTACCCCAAATCTATCGGGAGCTCACTCATTAACGTATACTTAAATAACAAAGGGAAAGAAGCCGGAGCTTACAAGATACTGTGTAGCAATTGTAATGACATTTACGTGGGGGAGACAGGTAGATCGCTCTCGCAAAGAATAACAGAGCACAAAAGATCAATACGTTATGCTTCAGAGAGTTCGGGGATTTTCCTACATATCAGAGATACAGGTCATTCCATAAACTGGAGCTGGTTTTCAAAAGTAGCTGTCCATACAAAAGAAAGATGCTGGAATCTGCTATCATCAATCAAACCAACAATATGAACTTGTCAGGAGGACATTGGAAATCGGACGACATCGACGCTTTAATCCTCAGACCGCTTCTGAAGAAGGTGTTCCAGGGCACAAGAACCCCAGAATCGTCGCCAAACGGGAGTTAACGGGCCCAAAAGAAAAAACCACTAAGGAATTGTTCACTCTCCTCCTTCTTAGGAAACGGTCACCTGCATACCACCGGAGACTTAATGCCACACTTATATATGCTTTGTATATATACCCTTGTAACATTTCATCTGTCCATATTTTTCCAGTGAACAGGGGCACAGAAGGAAGCGCCTGAAATATATGGTTGCAATGTTCAAATAGTGTTCTATGGGCCTTTTTATCTTCATATATATATTATATATATATATATATATATATATATATATATATATATATATATATATATATATATATATATATATATATATATATATATATACGTATATGTGTGTGTGTTGTGTGCACGTGTAAATGTATATACTGTAACATTTAGCTACTAAAATCTGTTCGGTGCTCTTTTTATGGTAAATTTTGCTTGTTCAGTTCATACCAGTTTTTATTTATTGTTTGCTTTCTTTCGAGCTTCGAATAGCTGAATAGTGTCTTTTCGTTCCGATCATGGCATTATATGTAACTGGTACCTCGCCCACAAAATTTGTTTCTTTTCTTTCTTGCACGAGCATTGGGTTCTATCCTGTTGCCTTTGAGAAACAAAGGTTAAGCAGACAGTGGTTGTGTGCGACGGGAGTTCAGTAGTCAATATTCCACTCCCTTTAGGAAAGAACTCGACTGACTGCGGCATCTTTGGCTGTGTTTTCCTGTGATGTCCTTTTTGTGACGGATGTTTTGGGGGCGTATTGTTGGGGGCCTTGTATTTGGAGGCTCTCTGTGAAGTATTGTGAAAGGCCACTCCCATTTTCCTCAGCATCTGTTACTCATCCTGCAGGTGTTGATTAGGGCCTTCCAGCCCTCTGCTGGGCGGCCTCTCTGCCGTGTCGAGTCTTTCGGGGCCGTTAGGAGACCTTGTGGTCACGAAGAAGGGTAAGCTTTACCTTCGGTGATTTTTTTTTTTTTTTTTTTTTTAAGGACAGCCTTTTCAATTGTCCACAGTGTCATCGTGGTTATATTAAGACAATCCTATGCTTTCTATTTTACACTTCTTTTCTCAACTACTTGATCGTCTTGGTTCTCTCCTCCAACACTTTCGTGTTTTCTGTATACTTTTGCTGCCCTAACGACTTCCCAGAAGAGCTTCTTCTTTCCTAAATCAGATGGCAAGATTAATAAAAAATTCAGCAAGAAACTATAATTCCTCCCCTTTCAGGTCATACTCTGGATTAGCCAAAAACTGGGAGTTCCACCCTGCTGTCGGCTCCATAGCGAAAAGGGTAGGGCGTGGGCGTCAATCGGCGTTGCCACATCACATATCCCGACTCACGTTGTATGGTATATGAAGCCTGCATATAAGTAATTGGTTTCCGATAAATTTTTGCCGATTATTAATAGCCCTCGTCATTTTCTAGCTTTTAACAACAATAAAACAACACGTTTCTTCTTAAACGTGGCAAAAAAATTGTACAGCTCTGCTGGTTATGCTGACCTCGGGGCAGGAAGACGTCGAACAGCCACGATTAAACACCCTACTAGAAAAGGTAATCGCTTAATCGTCCTTCATGCTGGTATCTACCATTCTTAATGTAAATATTTTTTTTTCAGTTCCCAAAATTAATTTACTTAAATAAATGAAGAATTGTTACGTAAAAGTTTTGTATATGTATTATTATCAGTATGGCATTCATGACTCAAATAATCATCAATTTGTTTTGACAAATCCTTATGACGTCTATAAAACAAACATATTTTTCATCGGGTGTGGCATTCATGCAAAAGTACTTTGTATATTGATGATAAAAACAGGTACAAAAACAATGAAATATTCCGAGTAAATGGCAAAGCTGGAACTAAGTCTGTATAGAGAAGATATGAGAATAGAAAAACGTTATGAATACACTTAATGGAAAGAAACGAGGGACTATATCATGTATAGATGATAAATTAAGTAGCTGCCGATAATTCCATCTGTGTAACCTACGTATATTTGTGCCATGCTCTCTCTCTCTCTCTCTCTCTCTCTCTCTCTCTCTCTCTCTCTCTCTCTCTCTCTCTCTCTTTACACACACACACACACACACATATATATATATATATATATATATATATATATATATATATATATATATATATATATATATATATATATATATATATATAATTATATTATATTGTATAAATATATAAAGAATCAACAAATGGGAGAGCTTCTATGAACTTGGAATTTACATATGTATGTAGGTAAATTAACACAAAAACAAGTAAATTAAAAGTGCGGAAGTCCAGTAGCAAGAGATAATCACAAGAAAGGTCCAAAAAGAGATTATAGACCTATATGAAAACCAGAGACCTGGAGGAATGGGAACTTATTCTAGGGAAAGTCGAGGCATCAGGGAACAACCAGAAGTATATTGCTCTCAGGAGACAATAACAGACGCACGGATTAAAAGGGGCAAACGGGAATGGAAGGCCTTTAATTAAAACTCCAGAGAAGTACATTTGGCAACGTGGGGGACCACGCCTATATCGCCATGTAAGAGCCGATAACAAGAAGAATCCTCGCACGGTCGCCAAATTGCAATGCATCGCTTCGTTCCAATAGACTTTTCTCATTATTCGGGACCATTTTTTCTCTCAAACACCAATGCTACAATTGGCTTACTTTGCCTAAGAGCAGGACCACCAGTGCTACAATTCAATTAAAAGCTCAGGGGGATATATCTGACAATCTTGAATATAAAATCAAGTAATTTATTGCAAACCTTGAACATTAAGATGTCTTCGAAAAACTGAAGAATGGGACAGAAAAAAAAAACATTCACTAACAATGCACACTTACTTCCCTCATTCACTTCATTCACTTGAATCACGTATCTTACCTTCCGATAGAGACAGGAGACAGGTTAAAGTAAGTGACAGAAATGAAACTGCCACACTATAACGTGACTTACTCACATATGACAGGAAAAGACATGAGGGGAAGAGAACCTTAATCCTACGATGTCCAGCTTGTATATGTCTATGGAATATTTTTAGTTTGAGGAATGAATATGTTCACAGAAGCATGAACAACAACCGATGCATTTCAATACACGTAAACACCTGGGCAGCAGCACAGGAATGTCTTAATAGACCCATGAAGGCAAACATTAGGCACAGTTAAAAAGATCGGCCTTCAACAAATAAATTCACAGAAGGTATGCGATTAGTAACATGAAGAAAACCTTATTCTTTTAGGATTCTTGGCGCCGTAAGATTATGTCACGCGGCACATTTTCTGGTATCTTTTTTTGCATTTTGATGCCAGCGTTCACCCACAGCAAGGAGTAATAGCAGTGTTCCTCAAATTGCAGCCTAACTGTGGAACCTTCGTGTAGGAAGAGTTCAATACATTCCCATTCGACGAATATATGAGCTTTTCAGTCGAGAAACATGCCAAGTGCCATTTTTAAAATATAATAAATTAAATTAAAAATACTTTGGCCCAGGATGGCGCTTGGCATGTTTCTCGACTGAAAGGCTCATATATTTCATATCAGTTCAATGAAAATATTCGAGTTATATTCTATATCGATCTTGGAATAAATTAGTCCTTTAGCTAGTGTTATAAAACAATAGCTATCAGTTTTCACACTATTTAAGCTAAATCTACGTAAAGTTTCCAACTGTCATATAAACATAACGTCTCTGTTGAACTTTTTTATTGGCGAAATATGTGGTGTTAATTATACTGTTTAGTTTAGAGCACAATAGTTTTTGGCTGTAAGTAGGAAAAGTCCTATGTACTGTATATCAGAAACGATCTGGCCTGTGAGACATTATGAGCACCATCTGATGCCACTGCGGGGTCAGGCACCACAAGATTCTGAAAAAAAAAGTATGGGATGTGCAGTTTTTTTCTGTTTTTTTTTTTTTTACAATGTTTAAGGGTTGCTGAACAGTATCAATAATTCCGTTTTTCTAGAAATCACAAAATTAGTCTAAAGGATAATTTCGTTGTTTCCTAATGCTGCATATTATGACAAGTATTGACGACATTGTTCGTCTTGCGAACTTTGCATAACGTATAGAAAAATTTGTATTTTGATAATCTCTGCCTTTTGAGAAGGCCCTCCAAAGAGCAACAAAATCATTTTGTGGAATCCATTAACTAACTACATTTAGCAGTACACTAAACAGTTTGGAGACATAACATGAAACTTCATGAGAACCTACATTTATATCGTTTTATATTATCTTCTTCTTTTTCTTTTAACGTGCTTTTATTCCCATTTTTGTATGGGGTAAGCACGATGCCTTCTGTTGAAGGACTTTTTGATTTGGCTTTGGGGTAGACCTGTGGTCTCGATCGGCTGCCCTGCCTGACATCGCTTAGACCCCGGTACGTATGTTTCATGTATCATACCAGACCCAACGCCCTTTCTTCCCAGCAGCGAGAAGTTATTGCGCGGGTATGGCGAGAGTTCGAGACGTGTGAGATGTTTGTTATGTATTTAGAAGGTGTTGTAGTGGCTTTGTTTTGTGTGTGTATTTAGTCTGTAACATCCATTTGCTTTTTAAGCAAACCTATCCGTTGATTACATATATAATCCCGGGATGTCTACACGGATAGCAAAGTGTCTGCCTCTCTGATCAGCCGGCTTGCGGGATTGAACCCGCGCCGAGTGTTATAATTTCTATTTGTGAACTGTTATGCTATACGTTCTTGGACTCTTGCAAAAGAATAACAAAAGCTGAGCCTTTTGAGACATTCAGGCAAAATACCGGAATGTTTGACTTTTACCACGACCAGCTTCAAACGACCTTTCCAACATGAACTTTCTCCACTCTATCATGCAATACAGTACTAGAGAGAGAGAGAGAGAGAGAGAGAGAGAGAGAGAGAGAGAGAGAGAGAGAGAGAGATGGGGAAGGCGGGGGCTGCAGAAAATAACCGATTCATGAAAAGGAAAGAAGACAACCCTTAGAGCCCATCTGCCTCAGTTAACGAAACTTCGCCCTTTACTTCAAATGGTCACTTGAGGTAAGATTTCCTATCTCGGGCGGTCGTCATGTTATATATCCATTTTTGTACGCATGAAGGAACGTCAGCTTGAGTGCAAACACAATAAATGTTTTCTTGATTTTGAAGGAAGTTTTAGGGGAAATAAAAAAAAAGACGGTGATGTTCTGATATGCTGTACTGACTGCGTTTTCTTTGTGTGTTCAAGACAACTATTCCATCCTTAACTGTTATTGCCAAGAATAACATTGATAAACAAAACTTTTTGTATCAAAATTAACACCAATAAATACCAAAGCTTTGAATAACCGAGACATAATAAAATATTACCAACTGAGCTTTAATGAAGGTCAACTGAAAGAGTCATCAATACAACTGTCACTGATGTTAATGAATTTGCAATAAATAGCGCAAGACGATGTTCATCATTATGCTGCCTAGAACTTTGGGATTTTGATTGTCTTTGAGTAATACAAAATGAAACCAACGATCATTTTCTTGATAACCAAGGTAGACTGCAGAGTATCTTACGATTGATTTTTCTAAAAAGAATGTGGCAAAATGTGTGTGAAAAACTCGCCCACTAAACCAAAATGAAAAATGTAGTCCAATTGCTTTTCGGGGCGATACTGAATAAAGCGAAATCATATCATACAGTACACTGGAAGGATTTAGCTGCAATATTCCTAAATGCTGAACCAAAGACTGTGAGATCCTTTTTCTCTATTGGAGATATAACTGTGTATATGAATTCTAATAAAGTACAAAATTCTTTTTACTACATAAAATGAATAAGTTTTGGACAAAAGGGAGCCTGATATACAGCAAGGCAGCATTCAGTGAAGCATTTCCCCTGGTATGACTGCTCGGCAACTATTCCTTACCATTTATCGTTTGATTTGGATGGAATATAAAAAAGGGGGTTTTAAGCTCTCAGAACCAAAAGGGGATTTCCCATTGTATCATTTCTCTCTGTACTTCAGTTCCTCTCCTCCCATACCTGAGAGTTGAACAGTTTCCTTTTATTGTTCCACGCGTACTTCTCTCCAAAGGCAAAGTTACCACCTCTTCTGAAGTCTGGAATCAATCTTTTTATCAGATGTTTTACAGACAGTTCAGCAAATATATCCCTTTACGGAAACAAAACACCTCATAAATCTTCAGATAATTTAGCAGTTCTAATTCCAGGTGGTAGAAATCACGTTTTATGGGTAATTCGCGCGAAAATCAACTGATGTTGTGTTTTTCAACCACAGGCCCTTGCTCCCGACTAGGTGTGGCTCAAGCGGGCGCTATCCCTCCGTTTCTCAGGAATCCTTTTTACAATGAGTTGCAACGCCTATGCTCTTTTCTAACCAGGTTGCAACCTACTATAGTCGAATAACCACCAGGTAACTAATACTGCTTGGGTCACGAAGGACACACTGGACATTTCGGAAAACGAGCCAGATATTTAACGAGCTCATAAACAGGTAAGTTTATATACATACATACATTATATATATATAATATATATGTATATATATGTATATATTATATTATATTATACATACATATATATATATATATATATATATATATATATATATATATATATACAGTATATATATATATATATATATATATATTATATATATATATATATATATATATATATATATATGAGTATATATATGTATATATATATATATATATATATATATATATATATATATATATATATATATATATATATATATATATATATATATATGGCGAAGTTGAAGGTGGTTTGCTATGAAACCCAATAGACAGCTGGCGTTTCAAGACTTATTAGTCCCATTTTCAAAGCTATGAAATAAAAGAATAAACAATAAAAAAAGACTCAGGTTAAAAACAGAAAAGTTTTAACATAAAAAATGACAAAAATTGAAGTAGGACAGGAAGGAACAAAGTTTGCCAAAGAGTGCTGAAGGCAAAGACCGAGTGACAGACAATCAGGGTCCGGTTCGGCCTCAAAGGAAACTCACGAGAGGTATAAAGGTGTTGACGTGGACTGAGTATTTAGTTGGTGAACAAGCTGCTTAATGAGAAGTGATTCCATAATTGCTAGTTGGTGGTTATTGGGAGCTCTGCCTATGATTTCAAAATCTTTGTAGTTGATATCATATTTGCATTTCTTTGCGAACTATATACTCAGTCCACGTCAACAGCTTTGTAACTCTCGTGGGTTTCCTTTGAAGCCGAACCGGACCCTGATTCTCTGTCACTCGGTCTCGGCCTTCAGCACTCTTTGGTAAACTTATTCCTTTCTATCGTACTTCAATTTTTGTCATTTTTCGTGTTAAAACTTTTCTGTTGTTAACCTGAGTCTGTTTTTAATGTATGTTCTTTTATTTCATAGCTTTGGAAACGGGACGGATCAGTCTTGAAACGTCAGCTGAATAAAGTACTTAGAAAGGAATGAGGAATTGTCCTTTCCCCTTGTTTTGCCGATATATATATATATATATATATATATATATATATATATATATATATATATATATATATATATATATATATATATATATATATATATATATATATATATATATAAGAATAGCAAGGAAACAGACCCGACAAACATCTCGGGATGAAGAGGTAAAGGCATGTATGTCTCTCACAAGATCAAGTTTATTATGCCAACGTTCACATCACATGATGCATCCTCAAGGCTGGAAAATTCATGATGTATGAATTTAATTCATCATGAATTGCCCTCTGTAAATATGAAGCTGATCCCATGAAATCCTCTAAATATACGTTCTTTTTTCAGAGTGAAGGACAGACTGAGCCCTTCCTTGACGTCCAACATTATTTATAAATATACCTGTCCCAGATGTAGTCTGGGAACCTACGCTGGATGTATGAGGAGGCTTCTCAAGGTCCGTTTCTGCTCCCACCGAGGTGTCAGCTTCAGGACGGGTTGCACATTGTCCAGTCCCGAACTATCCTATGTTCGGAACCATTCTAAGAGTTCTGGTACCCGCTTGGATGTAAATGGTTCTAAAATTATTGGATCTGCCCGTAAGGACGACTAGTTGGTGTTGGAATCGCTTTTTATAAAAACTAATGTACCAACACTATACACCCAATCGTCGTCCACACAGCTGGTTATAGCATAATTGCCTGTTTATTTACTCTCTACGTTCGATATAGGTTTCTCTTGTATGTTTATTTTCTCCATCTTTTTAGTAACTTTTTTAGCTCTAGCCTTGGTAGGTGTTCCATTCAAGCTCTTGTTTTAATTTTTGTATTTGTATATGTTTAAAATTTTTAAAGAAGTTTTTCCAGTTGCATAATGACGTTTTAAGTATTTATAGTCTATAATTTTCCAGCCTTGAGGATGCATCATGTGATGTGAAATGTTGGCATAATAAACTTGATCTTGTGAGAGACATAGATGCCTTTACCTCTTCAACCTAATATATATATATATATATATATAATATATATATATATATATATATTATATATAAATATATATATATATATATATATATATATATATATATATATATAAATATATATATTATATATATAAATATATATATATATATATATATATATATATATATATATATATATTATATATATAAATATATATATATATATATATATATATATATATATATATATATATATATATATATATATATATATACACACATAATATATATATATATATATATATTTATATATATATATATATATATATATATATATATATATATACATAATATATATATATATATATATATATATATATATACACACATAATATATATATATATATATATATATATATATATATATATATATATATACACACATAATATATATATATATATATATATATATATATATATATATAACATTATATATATAATATATATATATATATATATACAGTATATATATATATATATATATATATATATATATATATATATATATACACGCACACACACATAAGGGCTAGAGCTGGGGCTCAGAGTATAGATGATGAAGGAAGTTATAGGGTAAGGCATCCTCATCCTTGACCAGTTTATTTTCAATGCCGACGTTTAGCGACGAATTCGAAGTCGCATTTTCAAGGCCATAAAATATAATTTGCGAATAATAATAACTCAAATTAATTTAAGGTAATATGTAATGGCAACAGCTCGTTATGAAGTAAAAACATTTAAAACTAAACAACACATTCAAAGACAAACCTACTATAAGTAAAATGAGTTCAGTAACACGAATAATTAAAAACAGAGCGAGGAAAACCAGTTACCCAAGCAGGGCTATAAACGGTTTTACAGAAGACAATCGGGTGTTTAACGACGGTACAGTCTTTTTTTTATAATTATGGATTCTAAGATGGTTAAGTCGTTGTTCTTCCGCACTTGGCCTAAGGCCCTGTCCACACTACCGGGCAGTGACCGACGGGCAAACACTGTTACCATAACCCATTTCAATACACAAGGAGGGATGGTGATTGGCGGGCACAAACGGAGGTGATTAAAGAAGGGGAAACCGCGGGCGAACTAGCGAGTAGCTCGTCATTGCAGTTTAGCAATACACCAGAAACTGACGTGTCCGGTGATTTGTTTCACCGACGGTGGTGCCAAGCACAAAAGGTTTCCAGGGCCTTAGTCTGTTATCAATCTCTCACTTACAAAAGGGTGTTATGTGTATATTGTCGTCATGTCCAGCAAAGAACCTACGAACATTAACTGGTCAAGACAGGAAATCATACAATTAATTGACTTGTACCGCCAACATCCGTGCCTATGGAATGTCAAAAGTAACATTTACAAGGACAGAGCTAAAAGTGTAGCGGTTCTGATGGCAATAGCCGAGGAGTTACGCAAGACATGTGCTGCCATTACCACAGGGGATATGAAACGGAAAATAGAGACCCTACAAAATCAACATAGACGTGAAATGCGACTGGTTAAAAACTCCACGCAAGTCAGGAGCTGGGCTAGATGACATTTACATCCCAAAATTATGGTGTTTTAATGACCTTTCCTTCTTGAATGATGGTGACACAATCAGACCATCTCTCTCAAACATGGATACTGGCACCAACGATACAGCCGAGGAGGAACATTCTGACCATGAGGTACGTACGGTCTCTCTCTCTCTCTCTCTCTCTCTCTCTCTCTCTCTCTCTCTCTCTCTCTCTCTCTCTCTCTCTCTCATTTTGTTTATTTTTATGATTTTAGTATTGGATTATCATATTGTATTTTGCATATCTCCTTTTGGTGTTTTAAGCTATTCATAATTTTCAATGATGCTTTAATCTTTTATCTAATTTTAACTTTAGTAAACTATACTTCATATACATGTTTCATTGTGGTTTTATGCTGTTTTGTGAATTTTCGCAAACATTTTTAGCTACAAAATTAGTTATTCCAAATCTATATTCTACATCTGTGGCTATATTGCAAAAACTTAAGTAAAGAATAACCAATGTATCATTGTAAATATAGTTATTTTCATCATTCTCTCTCTCTCTCTCTCTCTCTCTCTCTCTCTCTCTCTCTCTCTCTCTCTCTCTCTCTCTCTCTCTCAAAAACAGATATTAACTATGGGAACAGACAGGATGTATGTGGTGATAAATTCATAAAATAGTGCGTGAAAGGAATATGTGACCACGTACTCTAGTAATTAATTTTCCACTATGAACAATGATAACGAGGCTTATGATGCTGATATGCATGTACTCGCTTCACGGTGAGGAAGAAACAAAAGCTATGTACATAAAGGTTCATTTTTTTATTATTATATCTGTGTATTAACCCGTGACTACAAACTTTAACAGTTTAACAAAAAACAATGCACTACATTGATAGCTAAGTAGAGAGCTATCCTACACAATTATTTATTATTCATTTATCAGTGTGTACTGCCATAGCACTGCCCCTTCTCCATTCAAATACTGCATATATTGCTCACGGACATTCATGGCATCGGCCATGTCATTCCGGCTCACCCTCTGTAGTCCTGGTAATTCAGACGTTTGTCGCCAGCTTCCAGGAATAATATGTCCTACTGACAAATCCTCAACATTTAAACATCCTTCAGGCGTGTAGTGGCTCACATGGTCTCTCCTGAGGAAGTTATGCAGAGATGTGCATGCTAAAACTATGGTTTCAATTTTTGATGGAGGTAGTTGAACAGGTGACATAAACATGCGAAATCTGTTTGCCAAAATGCCAAATGCATTTTCTATAGTACTTCTTGCCCTGGAGAGACAATATGAGAAAATGCTTTCCCTTCTAGTCTGATTACTATGAGGAAAGGGTTTCATAATGTGTCGACGCAAAGGAAATGCTTCGTCTGCCACAAAAACGTATGGTAATATCATCTCACTTCTGGTAACCGTTGTGTCCCCTGGCAGACCAGTGGTACGACTTGCAATACGACTAGTGAGAGTACAGTTGTCCCACATGCCTCCATCTTATATTCTACCATTTGTGCCTATGTCTACATATATAAATTCACAGTTTGTATCACATATGGAAAGGAGTGCGATGCTGTGGCTTCCTTTGTAATTGAAGAAGTATGAACCACTATCAGGAAGGGCCTTATCAACACATGTTTTCTGTCAATAGCCCCCAAATAGGTGGGGAAATCCCATCTTGTATGAAAGCCATATGCCACACGCATCCATTCCTCTAGGGTTGTAGGCGTTTGTAAATGAAATGTAGATGGAGGGTATGTCAGTGAACTTTAGATTAAACAAATACAATTACTCAATTCCATGACCTTTATCTGTATACTTTCATAATCAATCTGTCAATTTCTCTCTATCTCTCTTTCTCTGACAAATTGGATGATATATGTAGAAATCACAAAGACTGGACTATACTTCTATCCAGAGACTTTAACTTTCCTTTCGTAGAATGGAAAGAACGAATAGGAGACTGTGGTTGTATTTATACATATAAAAAACAGAGTAATAGTAGCGCAGAAGATAAGAGGCAATTTGAAAAGCTATTAGATATGCTACTAGAACATAACATTCAGCAAATAAATCACCTACCAACAAGAAAGGATAATATTTTAGATCTAGTATTTGCGAACGAGATGAACTATGTTAAAGAAATAATAGTGTATAATACAAGTATTTCAGATCATAATGTCATAGAATTAACAGTCCGTTCCAAAACTATTGAAAACAGAGATAAGCAAGAGAAGAAAAAATGGGAAGGATATGGAAAATATAGTTTCTATAGTAAAAATATAAATTGGTCAAAAATAAATGAAGAATTAAACAAAGACTGGGAAAACATATTCGTAAGTGATAATATACAGGTAAATACGGATATATTATATAAAATTTTAGAGGAAATAGTGGAAAAATATATACCAAAGAAGAAGAGTAAACATCAGTCACACATACCAGAGACAGAAGGATCTTGTTCCAGAAAATCAAAAAGTGGAAAAAAGGTCTTGCAAAAGAAAAGAATGCATGGAAAGTGATTGAGCTAAAAAGTAAGATAGAAAATGCAGAACAAAAGTTTATACAGTCAAAGGATAAAGAAAATCAAGACCTTGAAGAAAAGACCCTGCAAAATATCAAACAAAACCCGAAAATATTTTACTCATATGCAAAAAAGATGAATAAAATAAGACTAACAAATGAAAAAAAGGAAATATGTAACATATTAGCAGAAAGATATAAGGGTGAATTCACACCTAGAATTGATAATGAAGATAATGATACAGAAATAAGAGATGAAAACTGTGAATATTTATCGGACATAGATATTACTGAAGCCGATATTGTGCAGGCTATTTATGAGATTAAAAATGGATCAGCAGCAGGACCTGATGGTGTTCCTGCCATTTTGTTAAAGAAAGTGGTTCATTCAATTGCAAAGCCGCTAGCAATATTATTAAGACAAAGTATAGATACAGGAAAGATTTATGATGAGCATAAATTAGCGTATATTACCCCAACTTTCAAAGTGGATCAAGACTAGAGGCAAGTAATTATAGGCCTGTGAGTCTGACATCTCATATTACGAAAGTTTACGAAAGAGTAATGAAAAAATATATAATGAAACATTTAATGAAAAATAGTTTGTTTAATACAGGACAACATGGTTTTGTACCCAGAAGAAGTACACAGACCCAACTGTTAGCTCATCTGGCACTGCAGGCACTGTTTCGCCCAGGATGTGGCGTCCTTTTGCACCCCGTGCCAGACGAACTTTTTTGAGAGCAGTTTGGCCGTAGTTCTGCCAGAGGGATGTGAGAGGCCGTGAATTATGTCGAATATCTGGCGGCGACGTGAGGCTGGAACCAAAGGGCGGGGCTGACCCGTACTGATGTCGCAGAGGAGACTTGGGCCTCCAGGGGCGAGGGTCACGTCCCGCCCCTTAAGGGACGTGATGGCGGTGCGGTATGCTGGGGTTTCTGGGTCAGCGGCCTGTTCTCTGGCGAGGTCTTGGTAATTTACACCAAGCTGCACTGCGTTCAACTCGACTCTGGAGAGGGCGTCTGCTACAGGGTTTTTTCTGCCAGGGAGGTACCTGACGGAGCAGGTGAATTCGGCTATGGCTGAGAGGTGGCGCTGCTGCCTGGAAGACCATGCGTCCCCTTGTTTTGTGAAGGCGTGAACCAGTGGCTGGTGGTCCGTGAAGATTGTGAAGGGCGTCCCCTACAGGAGGAACTTGAAGTGCCGGACTGCGCGGTACATCGCGCAGAGTTCCCTGTCGAAGGTGCTGTAGCGGGTCTCTGCGGGATTGAATTTCTTGCTGAAGAAGGCGATGGGCTGGGGGGCGCCGTTGATGACCTGCTCCAGGACAGCACCGCAGGTGACATTACTGGCATCCGTCGTTAGCTGGAGAGGGGCCTTGGGATCCTGGTGTGCCAAGGCGGTTGCCTCGGCGAGGGCGGCCTTCGTCAGGGAGAAGGCCTGCTGCTGGCTGGGTCCCCAAGACAGAGACTTTGGTTTGCCTTTGAGGACTTCCGTTAGGGGAGCCGTGGTGTGTGCGATCACGGGGATGAATCGCCTGTAGAAGTTCACCATCCCGAGGAACTTCTGAACGGCCTTGACGGAGGTGGGGGCTGGGAACCTGGTTACGGCTGCTTTCTGGACGCCGAAGGTGCATTTTTCAAAACGGACGACGAGGCCGTTCTCTTGGAGACGACGCAGGACTGCCCTGATGTGCCTTTGGTGTTCACTGAGAGACCTGGAAAATATGAGGATGTCATCAATGTAGCAGACGCAGAATTTTAGGTCCCTGAGGATGCTGTCCATGAGCCACTGGAAGGTCGCTCCGGCGTTCCTCAATCCGAAGGTGGAGAAGGCGAACACATAGGACCCGAACGGCGTGATGATGGCGGTCTTTGGTATGTCCTCAGGTGCGACAGGTACCTGAAAATATGATTTAAGAAGGTCCAATTTAGTGAATACCTTGGCCACGTGAAAAGAGGCTGTGAGGTCCTGCATGTTGGGCAGAGGGTAGTGGTCGGGCTCCGTTGCAATGTTGAGCCACCTGTAGTCGCCGCAAGGTCTCCAGGAGCTGTCTGGTTTCTGCACCATGTGGAGGGGGGAGGCCCACGGACTGGAGCCCTTCCTGCAGATTCCCATTCGCTCCATCTCCGTGAATGCTTTTTCGCCTCCTGAAGGCGCTGTGGGGAAGCCTTCGAACCGCATGTGTCGGGGCCCTTTAGTTGTTATATGGTGGTATATGCCGTGCTTGGCTGGGGTCCCGGGGACTTGTCGAAGTTCGGGCTTGAACACCTCAGGGAACTCCGTCAGCAGGTGTGCATACTGGTGGGGGGCAACGGCGCTAATGGTGGGTTTGGGTCCCGCTGTTAATGGGAGAGACCGGCAGGAGTCGGTATCAAGGAGGCGCTTATGCCTCACGTCGACTAGCAGGCCGAAGTGCGCCAGGAAGTCAGCCCCCAGGAGTGGGGTTCCTACGTCCGCGACGATGAAGTCCCAGGAATAATTCTGGCCAAGTATGGAGATCGACAGGGGCCTGGTGCCATAGGAGAGGATGGGGGATCCGTTGGCGGCCGTCAGGAAGGCGGCCGGGTCTGGTTTCTGGTTGCGGTCCTCTCTGGATGCCGGGAAGATCGATTTAAAGGCCCCTGTGTCGACCAGCATCATCCTGCCGGAGACGGTGTCGCGGACATAGAAACCTACTGGTTCTGAGCCCCTGGGTTTTTCAGTTGCCATGGCAGTTTGTCCTGCTGGCTGCCGCCACCCCCGTTTTTTGAACGGGGGGAACAAGCAGGGCGGCAGGCAGTTTCGGGCGTCCTTTCCGAACCACTTGTGGTAGCGACAGAAGCCCAGGGAACTCCATCTGTTGTGGTTCGGTGGACGTCTCCTGGCGACGGGGTTGACGGTCTGCTCCACTTCTTCTTCCGGGTGGACGGAGCTAACCGACTGTGTGGGCGGTTTTAGCCGCTGTGTAGCCTTCACGGAATCTGTGAGGTGTTGCGCCGTCTCTATGAGGTCCTCGAGCGGCATGGTGTAGGGGTGAGCAATCTGGGTGCGGACCTCCGGGAGGAGCTGGCGAAGGTAGATCTCCCGTGTGAAGCTTATCTCCTGTCGCTTTTTCGTGCCGTCGAAATCTGGCAGTGACAGGAGATCCACGACCATGCTCCATGCGTCTCTTGCGTTGAGGTCGTGGCATGGGTTGAAGGCGAGGTCGATAGCACGGGCGGCCCGCTCGGCGATAGGCAGGGAGCACGTTTCGAGGAGGAACTTCTTCGTGGCACTGTATGTGAGGGTGTGTGTCTCGGGTAACCGCGAGATGAGTTTTCTGTACACGTCCTCCAGAAGGGCGTTAAGCACTGTGTCGGCCTGCAAAATTTCGTCCGTCAGGTCCGCCACCCTGAAGTGGCTCTCCACCCTACGCAGCCACATCGTTGGGTTCCCCTGTATAAAAGGTGGCAACTTTACGGTGAGGGCGGCCCGCGATTGTGTTGCCGGGCCATGGAGTGTTCGGGGCACTGGCGTGGGTGTGGAGGTGCGGGAGGGCCTCGGTGCGGGGACGGGTGCGGGTGAGATGGGAGGTAGGTAGACCTCCGAGTCCGCGAGGTCCGCAGTTAATTGCATGAAGGAGGGGATACCCGCGTCCATGCTCGCTCCTTTGCCCTCTTACTGGAGTGGGGTACTCGCGTCAGAACGCACTTTCGTGCGCCGTGTGGGTCCACTAATGGCTCCGGGATACTCCGGGGGGTCACCACTGTAAGAGGTGCAAAAGAAACAAGCAGGTAAAAGTTACTGGTACTTTATTACAGATCCAGGCAGTTTATATAGCGGCCGACTGGCGCCGAACCTCGGAAGACAATGACATTGAGCGTGACCTGAGGTCAAAACAATTAATAATCTGCGGCGAACAAGTACAATTTACAATACAAAAACATACAGAACTTCAATATGGATACAGTCTTGATGCCTGCGAATAAAGAAACATACGATACATGATTTATGACAGATGTACAAATACGTATAAAGTTGAAATGGTAGAAAATGAGTGACCTGGCACGTTTAGGCGTGACTAATTGAGTGTGAAGAAAATGGGAAGCCACCAAAGAAAACTTGCTCAGCGGAGACTTAATTAATGACGCCTGTGAAGCACTCCGCTGACGTCGATGTGGTGACTTTACAAGCTCAGCATCTCAAAGGGGTTCCTGTAAGGATTGTGGCCACCTCAGCCATTGGAATGCCCGATCCCCTATGTGCCCGAAGTATCACGTAAAGACTGTGGGCCCTCATTGCCCACACCGAACTTCCACAGGAGTGGGCCAACTTCAAGGGGTTCTCTGTCTCCGCCGGTGACGGCTCCCAGCCTCCGAAGGAAATGCTCTCCCTGCTGGATAAGGGAGCAGACGTCAGTCTTATTGCTCATCCTCAGGTACCGGCCGGCGCAGACTTATGGGAAGATGAGCACTGGACTATAGGATAGGTCGAGGGGAAATCGGCCAACATTCCCACTGTGCAGCTCCAGGTGAACACCCCATGGGGCCCCAGAGAGCATCGACTAAGGGTGGTCAGTTCCATAAAGGAGGGCTGCAACCTCTTGATCGGGAGGGATCTAATGTGGTGTCTTCCCCAAGCCGTGCCCTTATGCTGCATGACCGCACCTGCTGACGATGAACCGCCCTCTCCACCGCCGTGCTATGAGGAGGGGCCCCCCACACTGGACAGAGAGCTGAGTAGCATCCCCTGGTTGCAGGAGGCACCCCTACCAGAGGAGGATTCCAATTCTGCTCCTGGGGTCACCACCCTAATGATCACTGGTGCGGCCGCCAAGGTGCCGGAATTGAAGAGGTCGCAACTCATAGCAGTGCAGCACGAGGATGACGGGCTCCTACTCCTACAAGAAGGGGCATTCACCCAGGAGGAGCAACTTAGGGACCTGACAAAAGAAGGCTACCTACTCGAAGATGGCGTCCTCTTCCGAGTTTCTCGGGGAATGGAAGAGCCAGCAGACGTCACCCACCGAGTGGTGGTTGTGCCTAGGAAACTGCAGGCCCAAGTGCTCCAACTGGCACATGACAGGCTGGGAGGCCACTTTGGAGTCAACTGCACCGCTAAATTGTTGGAGGGGGGGTTTTATTGGCCTGGATGGCAGAGATCTGTGAAGACCTATGTCTCCTCCTGCCTCTCATGCCAAGTTGCGGGAAAAACAAATGAAGTCGTTCCCAACGCCCTGCTACAGAACATACCTTCCCTCGGTGTCCCCTTCCAAGATGTGGTGATAGACTTCTACACCCCGGAGGGGTGAAAGAAGACAAAAACTAGGAACACTCACATTCTCTCCATTATCGACCGGTTCACCCGGTATCCAGAGGCGATCCCAGTGCGCAGCACGAGCTCGAAGAATGCTGTCAGGGCTTTGATCCAGTTCTTCAGCCAGTTCGGGTTCCCTGCCACGGTCCAGAGCGATGAAGGTCGGCACTTTTTGTCGAGGGAGTTTCGAGATGCCATGACTACCCATGGGGTCACCCATCTTCACTTGACACCATATCACCCCGAGAGCCAAGGGATAATCAAGCGTTTTCATCAAGATACTCGGAACCGCTCTCTCCCTCTTAGCAGAAGAGAACGGGTCAAGCTGGGAAGATAATCTGCCCTACACCTTGTTTTCCATCTGCCAGGCACCATCAGAGACCCTAAGGTATGGCCCATTTGAGCTCTTATTTGCCCACTCCACCAGGGGTCACCTAGACATCTTCTATGAGGCATGGGCAGAGCCGGAGAAAGCCACATGGGTAGAGAATCTTCCCCGCATACAGCGGAACCTCAGGGCCGCCTGGGGCATCGCTCAAGCGCATGAGGCAGCCTCCCAAGAGCGGGTAAAGATCCGAGTTGACAAGGAGGCCAGGTCTCACAGTTTCAAGGTAGGAGACCAGGTCCTAATGCTGCGCCTGGGCGCCACCTGTCCCCTGGAGACCCAGTTTACAGGACCTCACCGGATACTAGCCAAGCGGGGCCACCTAAACTACCTGGTGGACTGCAGCAAGAGGAGGGCCAAGTGGCCCCATATTAACCTCCTGAATCCTTCAAGGAGCAGGGAAAACCGCAGGAACCCGCCCTAGAGCTCCCGGCAGCAGGAATCACCATAGGGCTAGTCAAGAGAGTCCCTCTGCCTGAGACCAACTCCGAATTTCTGGCTAACCTGTCATCACCCCTGGCCTGGACGAACCCCGAGTTGTCAGGGAAGACCTGGGTTGCACCTCCATGGCTGAGCACACCATCCACCTGGAGGAATCTGCTTGGCCGATCGTGCAAGCCTATTGTAAGGTAAACCAGCAGCGGGCCGAGCGAATAAGAGCTCTGGTGCAACTCCAGCTGGACCTAGGATTAATAGAGAAGAGCTGAGTTGCTGGTCCTCGCCGGAGAAGCTGGTCCCCAAGGAGGAGGGGGATGGGAATAGGCTATGCATCAACTTCAGGAAACTGAACGCGGTGACCAAGCCTGAACCTTATCCCCTGCCACGCACAGAGGTCTGTCTGGACAGCATCGGCCAAGCCACTTTCCTCAGCAAGATCGACTTGGAAGGGCAATTGGCAAGCGCCGCTTAGCCTGGAGTCAAGACCCCTCACCGCCTTTACAACACCTTCAGGTCACTACCAGTGCAGGGTTATGCCGTTCAGACTCAAGAATGCGCCCCGTTGTTTCCAGCGGCTCATGAATGAGGTCCTGGCTGGCATTCCCAACTGTGTGGTGTACCTTGATGATATTGCCATCTTTGCTTGGACCTGGGAAGAGCACCAGCGAGTATTGGAGCAAGTCCTAGAAGCACTACGCAGGGCCAACCTTGTAGTGAATCTGAAGAAGTGCCGTTTTGGTGTCGCAGAAATTACACACTTAGGCCACATAGTAGGGAACGGAACCTGAGACCAAAGGACGCCAATATCCAGGCCATTAGAGAGATGTCATACCCAACCCGGAAATGGGATGCACAGAGGTTCTTGGGAATGGTCCAGTATTTCAGGTGATTTATCCCAAATCTCTCGGAGGCAGCAGCCCCCATCACTCAGCTGTTCTGGGGCAACCAGGAATTCTGTTGCACACCTGAGTGCAAGAAAGCCTATGACTGCCTCAAGGAAGTCCTCATCAGAAAGCTGGTGCTCAGGACACCAGACTATGATAGACCCTTCTACCTCGCCGTGGATGCCAGTGACGTCGGAGTAGGGGCAGTCCTGTTCCAGGAAAAGGACCAGATGCACCATCCTGTCACCTACCACTCCCAGAAGTTAAACCCAGCCCAGACGAGGTACAGCACAACTGAGAAGGAGCTGCTGGGGCTGGTCTTGGCAATTAAGCATTTCGAGACCTATCATGTGGACCACCAATTCCCACTGACCGTCCTCAAGGACCACAATCCTTCACGTATCTCACCAACTTTAGAAACCAAAATAAGAGACTGATGAGGTGGTGTTTGGATCTTCAGGGTTATAACTGGACTATCTAGCATATAAGGGGTACGGACAATAAAATTGCTGACTTGCTCTCCAGGCACTAAGTGTGCCCACCTGTAACCAGTAGTTGCAGAACCATGAGCTCATCATGGCACTAGTGCCCTCTCGGCACAGTGCCCTACCATCTTAGGGTGATCCGGGCCCTTTGCCCAGAGGAGGTAGCCAGCGTGATCTCTTTCTCATACCATAGCCTAGACCAGATTAAGTACTGTATGTCAGAGTAGTAACCTTTTCCCTTCCACTTCCCATCAAGCTGCAGTAATCACATGAGCACAGTGTAATCAAAATCAGACAATCTAAACTATTGTGAAAAGAGCCAATATGCTCATGACGCACATGGCCTAAGCCCTCAGTGAGGCAAGCATTTATCATATGAGGCGAACCTCATGTATTAATCCATAATTACCAATTGTATTGTAGAAAACCTTGTGATTTAGCTAGTTCATTGTCCCTTACGATGGAGCTACGGTCATGTTAGGATAGGTTAGACTAGGGAATACCATAGAATGTACCATTTGGCTAGGTCTAAAACATCACGATTATAGGAGGTAGCACGTAATAACCGTAAGCACCTTCTAAATACAGTTAGGATTCTGTGATGTAGGTGATCCAAGCTCATATCCTATCTAGAGTTGGGTAGATCCGTAGCTAGTTAGACTGCACAAGACAAATCTGCTCAGGGGAGAAGAGTAGCGTAATAGAGGCAAACAGCTTGCTTAGTACAGACCTTCACGTCCGAAAGGGAGTGAAGGCCTTGGGGGGGGGGGGGAGCTTTTATAAATATTCTGCGGTTCGCTCTCTCTGCATTATTAAAAAAGAATATTATTCTGACAAAGACAAGAAGGCGTCTCTGTCTATGCTAAGGGAAGCTCAGCGGGCAGAGGTAGGCTGTGTGTCTTAAAAAAAAAGGTAACGTCTTTAGTAGGTGATAATGTAGCATTAGGGGCCTAACCCATAGGGAGGGTTTCCCCAAGTAACCTCTAGTGAAGGTGGTCTTAAGCTTCTTTTTGCTCTGTCCTATGCATTCGGTGATGTTTTGTCAAATTTTCAGACTGCCGGAAGCATATCGGCATACAGACGCAAATATCAGCCCAGGACTACAGCTTTGACCTGAAACAGTCAGAGAGAAACTTGCTATCACGCAAAGCACACGCTTTGTGCATAACTAATTCTTTGTGCTTGCCCTCTTACTGTTTCATTGGTAAATCGGGTATTTTCAAGACTTCTGATCGTCAGTTGCATGCGCAAACAACCCACATCAACAGAAAGTTTGAAATTTGCCAAATTTTTGTCGCCTTGCTAATCTCTTCCCCTGTATTTCCATTTTCCTTTGTTTTCACCACTTCACCACCATCTACGAGAACCTGGTATAATCAATTTTCTTTTATGAAATCTAGTGCAAGAATAATTATTATTGTCTAGTGACACTGTAAGCTATTCCTGTGCAGTAAGCAGGAATTAGGGAAAGTTAAGTAAGTAAATTTCAGGCAGCCTTGTGTCTCTATCCCTCTGTTCGGAAGAGAATTAGCCTTCAATAATAAGAAACTGCGTGCTATATCTACCATTATAGACATCCATTGTGTGATAACTTTACTTGAAGCAAGGGAAAACTGACTGTGTCCAACGTGGCCAAAATGTCATGTAATTTCCTCGCTCTCACCGTTCATTCTTTCTTTGTTGGGACTAATTGGGAAGGCAAGGGATTTGATGTAATCCATTTGTTGCAGAGTAATTCCGTTATCCCATACATTGTTTCCCCTGACTGGCGACCGTATTCAATTAAGGAACTGTCTGCCTTTGAGGTTAACTTTAGCTTTAATTGACAGGTTACATGTGCCATTGGCAACGCAGGGCCCCATAGATTACAGTAATTAATTAATAAACTCATCAGCTAAGCTCCCACATGTAACAATATAAATTATCAAGATCACAGACTTTAATGGCGAAAAGACATACACTGAATGAATTTTTATATATAGTTATTGGAGTAGCGATAATGAGCGAGAGAGAGAGAGATAGAGAGCAATTGGTGGGCGTTTATAACTAAATGGATAACGGTTTACCTAACCGACGAATTTAGTTAAAAGTGACCTACTGTAACATCGCAAAGCGATCAAACACAACTTAACAGTTTAATTTTACTTGATTTCTCTTTTCTTTCAAGAAATTCTTTCTTTTACTCCCCACTTTTTGCATCTTTCCCATTTCGAAATATCTATTTCCGAAATATTCTCGCAAGCCAGACCATACTGAAGCATGTTGACATATGTCTTGTTTTGGGAACATGAGGCAAGAAAGTAAAGTGCTGGTGGATTTGTTTCCCTTCATGTCCATTAAGTTTCGTAATCCTCTTTATTCCACGACATTATGTCGTTCTTATTTGTCTGGCTATAAAACAAGATCGTAACTCACTGGACTGAAGCATAACACGTCCTAATTTTTGCGAGTAAGTTAAGGGGCAATTTAGAGTAATTAGTCGTTCATTTTTTGTTTTTTGTTTCACTCGTTCTGTCTGTGTATGCGTTTTAGTAAAATATATTAAAACTTTCTTTTCTTACAAGTAATTGTAACAAAAAATAATCCTGGAATTTTACGACTTTCATTCGTCTTCATAATTTTAAAGAATATGGAAGTATTTACTTTTATTTTTATTTCATTTCTGCATATTTTTACATGATAGCAATCTTAATATATAGTTTTCTGAAGAGGTGAGGCGGTTAGTAGCGAGAACTTACGATTTATGAAACTTCGACTATGGAATGCTTTAGTTTGTTTGTGTATTTTCTTAAGTGTGCAGTTACTGCATAGATAGGTGCGCGTATCCTGCCAATCGGAAGATCCGCCGACACGTGTAAGGGAGCACCTTTGCGCATGTGTCATGATAAGACGTCTTGATGGCTGTTTCTTTCTCTCCCTAAGAAGCTTTGAAACTAACACCTTCCATCTTTTAGAAGGCAAGTCTTTCTCTCCCGACCGATCACACCACACCGTTTTCCCCGGCTGCATTCGAGGCTAGGATATATTAGGGATTGGTTAACCCATCCAGAAGCAGCTAAAAAGTAGAGAATCGTTTTCCAAACCTGACACAAGTGTTTATTTCTCTTACCGTGATTTTGCTGATAATTTTTTGAGGCTGGGTTGCTCAGTAGTTCCCAAAAGTCTATTTGTCTTTGGAAGGTCCAACAGTGTTTACAGGGTTATACTTGACGTTAGGTAGCAAGGCAAATTATGGGTCTCAGAGAGATATGAATTCAGTCTCGGGCGAAAAGGTTTCAAACTGCGACTTAATGAAGTAAACAATCTGGGTTGATAATTATAAAACCGTAATGGGTTATAATAAACTTACATTAAGTTTCATCTCTAGTGTGGCGAATTCTGTATAAACTGAATGAAGATACTTATGCACAAGCTAAAAAAAGAAACTTCGACTTCTCTAACAAAATAACTCCCCTCCAAATTCGACAATGAAATTCCTGCACAGAAAGGTTCGGATTTTAGTTTACGCTCACTTCAAAGCTTAACTGTTTTCATACTTGAAAGATTTTTATAAAAGATTTAATATTTGTCCTGTAGGGCGGTCGGAAAATAGTATGTATGTATGTATGTATGTATGTATAAGTATATATATAGTATATAATATGTATATATATATATATATATATATATATATATATATATATATATATATATATATACATATATATACATATATATACATGCGTGCGTGTACCAACAACAGCTGTCCCTTTTGAAAAGGATCTGAGAGGGCCTTTACTGTAAAAGCAATTCGTTTTCAAGAGTCTAGGTTAAGAGCCTGGGGACCCTGTCCTGTCCTTCACCAGTCCTGTAAGAATAACAGTCTAAATTTTGACCTAATATTTTTTTAGGTAATTCAAACTGAGAATTGGTTCCGATGTCGTGTAAGAGGGTACAGTTTTAATGACCGTGTTAGAGTGAACAGGGAAATGATCATTCACCAATATATGCTTTAAAATATAAAGTTGTTAAAAGAGAAGGGGCGTTTTATTCAATAAAATTTTAACCCAGATTCCCTACAATTCAACTATAAGTATACTTAATAACAATGCAAAATGGTCTTGTGCAATGGATTCAACTTCGAAGGAATAGTTGGAAATCCTTTTTCCTTTTAGACACTTTGAGATTTCAAATCCTTATATTGGTCCAGTTGTGTTGCTAACTTGAAAGCTGTTTTTTCCAAATTAGCTGAACTTTTGCAAGATCCCTGACTGAATAAAACAAGGACAATATGACATACCCAATCTGCAGGGGGTATGAGGTCACAATAAAATTACTAGAAACACTGCAAGTCATGTTGACTGATTTTTTCTAATACCGAGTCTCTTCAGCATTAATAACAATTATGCATATCTATCTATCTATCTATACTGTATATATATATATATATATATATATATATATATATATATATATATATATATATATATATATATATATATATATATATATATATATATATATATTATATATATATATATATTATATATATATTATATATATATAATATATATATAATATATATATATATATATATATATATATATATATATATATATATATATATATATATATATATATATATATATATATATGTGTGTGTGTGTGTGTGTGTGTGTGTGTGTGTGTGTATATATATAATATATATATATGTGTGTAGTGTATATATATTATATTTATACATACATATATAATTTATTTATTTATCCATGTTTTATATGAAACATACTACGATGAAATGAAAAATTTAAGCTCTGAAATAACATCGAAACCAGTTCCCTTCCGAGAACAGTAACTAAGAAAGCGACCGAGAAAAAATCGCTGAAATATTCCACGCCAAAGTCGTAAACATTTCAGCGTTTCTCCCTCGTGCTTTACTGCCGAATGCCTATACACTATGCTATTTAGTATTTGCTACTGCATATATTTGTTTATTTGCTTAAGAAAACTTACAAATATCACTACCTTTTGTTCAAAGACACTCATATCACATTCAACCATATGCATCTTTCTCTCTCTCATACCCATTACTAAGGTCATTATATAAGTGTAAATGGCTTAGATCTATCAGCCAAAGGCCATAAAACATGTTATATTTTAATACTCAATAGCTATACGGTATATCATATTCAGTTATCAAAATATTTTTTCATAGCGTTTACGAATCTGCTTATATAATAGCATCAAAGGCATTATATCCAAGAGGAAGATAACTTACAGAATAGGTCCCAATAAAATTCTCTCTCTCTCTCTCTCATGTACACATTATTGAGATATTTGTTGTCCAAAGCTTTACACTTGTTTAAAAATCTGAAATCTTTTGTCATTTACTTTACTGTGTAATAGCTGGCAATAACAGCAGTAAATCATAACATTCAAAATGTAATTAATAGTCCTTCACATGGTGCCAAAAATAGCATAACCTTACTTTCTTTAATTTTTAGTAAACATTTTTTGTGACACAGAAAAGTCTTTTTACTTTTTATCCCCTTTTCTCAACAACCGACTATCAATTACGACTTTCTAGCTCTAAATATCAAAACAAGCATCCCAATGTGAAAATTAAATCTATATAGCTAGATCCCCCCAACCCCCCCAAAAAAAACTGCTAAGCCAAAATGTTTACAAGGAAAAAAAATAATTTTCTTTTTCTGTTCTCGTTACTCCTCAAAACCTGGAATAGGTCTGTCATTTAGACAGTAACCTGTTGACATTCTTATGGAGCATAAGTAATCCCCTGGGTTTGGATATTCTGTCTTTGACCAATGTTTTTTTTTTTAGCGAAGTATGAAAATTAAGTTAAATCCTATTTTTTCCTTTATTGTTTTAGCATGCTAAATTAAGTACAACTGGTTCCATACAAAATAAGTACGCACTGTTCAGAAAAATCTCTCCACACGAAACGCCCGTTAGCGGGAGGTCGTGCAAATGTGAAACAGAAATGATTTCATGAGGGTATATACCTTATAACCCCAAGTGCTCTGTTTACGCGCACAAAAACACAGAAGAACTTAGTAAAGACAACAATATAAAACAATACTGTAAAAAAAGAAACTAACGCATGATATGAAGAATATAGACAACAGAAAATCAACAGCTTAATAACGAGAGAGAGAGAGAGAGAAGAGAGAGAGAGAGAGAGAGAGAGAGAGAGAGAGAGAGAGAGAGAGAGTTTCCTAAAGCAGTTATATAAGTTTCCTCTTAATATGCTGACAATATTCAGTAGCCTTCCCTTCTATTTCATTTTGTTTTTCTATGAAAAACCTATAACGGAATGATGGAAATGCAATTATGTGTCTGAGTGACTTTCTTTTTCATATGAATGTCAAGAGCACTTAACAAGGTTATTTTACACGCAAAAGAAACTTCATATTCTTTTATATATAACCAAATTATACTTAAACATATCAAAATTATTTCATTACTGCACAAATAATTTTATCTAATTTTGATGACTCAGGAGCAAAAAATTTAGAAGTGGTATTCTGTCACTTCAGAATATTTCCTCAGATATATTATTTTAGTGCTTGAGTTTGTTACTCATAATCTAAGGTCTGGTCCTTTCCTCACCGTCCTCTGTTTTTACATTATATAGAAATAATCATAAAATTGTGTCAGAAAACTGCTTTACAAAATCTTGTAAACAGAATTTTAGTTATTTATGAATTACTGTTAACTTTTATCATCAGTCTTTAATAACTATTAAATTCACTGCGGATGTGCAAGTTCTCTTCCTCATTTCTTTTACCCTTTAATACAGCCAGCCCAAATGACAAGTTGCCATCTTGAGTCTATTTTTTTTTTTTTTTTTCTACGTTGGCGACCTACAATGTTTGGAAATCTTGTAAAAAAAAATACAATATCTTAACGGAATATCTTTTACTGGATATGGCATTTTGTGATTGATCTTCAAGAATCCTCTTGCAGTAAATGACAGATGATAAACTATTCCTTAAACGTAGATACTTGCGCATCGTCGGTAAGTGAGAACGTAATAAGTTTAAGCATCGAAAATGTTAAGATTTTAGACACTTCCTCGAACCTAGACTTAAGAATTTTAGAACCCATAGACGTTAAAACCTTTAACTTCATCTTAATCGTGATCAGCCATCTTTTACCTTATCCAGTGTGGAGGAGCTCATTTTTTGTTTTAAATTTTAAACAGTTAATTTCTTTATATATATTCAGCTTGTTCTGAATCGCCATTTCATTTTTGATACCCAAACAGGATGCAAAGTCATGATGGCTACGCGTTAAGTAAGCGTTATGTGGAATAGAAACAGTTCAAGCTCAAGCTTTGCAACTTATATTATGATAATTGTACATTCAATGTTTAAAAGCTGATGTTGTACTTCTAATAAAAATTATGCATTATCGTAAAGAAAATAAATGCAAAGATACTCTTTACCAAATGGAGACTCAATATATGAAAATCATTTGTCTAAAATAAAGTCTCAAAATATAAAACAAATTTTCAACCTAAAATAATACATGATAAAGGAGGCGAAAATATTTTTTTCTCTCGAAAAGACAGTAAACAGATTGGGTAAGTAGTTTCCACATAATGGACCAAATAAGTAACGAATGTCCTTAAGACAAAAGGAATCAATTACAGATAAAGAAAAGTTCTCTGCCCACTGTTTACCCAAAGCAGAATATTAATCAGGAATCCTTATATGCTCCATTTGTGAAGAACTTCCCTACTCCAAGGATGAAACAATTCATCCAAATGCCCCAAGCGTCATCACGCGGGAGGGAGTTTAATCGGAGATGTTAAAGAGGGGCTTTCTTAATTGAAAGTGGTTGCAGTGGGATTACTTTGGTGCTTTCCACTGCGAAATTTTAATCCTTTTTACTGACTGGAGCCCCTCTTTAACTGCAGTTCTTACATGTATATAACGTTTTAAAGTAGAGCAAGTTAAATTATTAATTGCGGAATAATTCCCGAAGCCTTTTACAAAAGTGAATGATACGAATCTAAACGATTGATTATCTTTTTATTTATGAAATCAATCTTTTCTACCAGATGTGATTTGTGTTTCTGATTTTATCTTTGTTTTTGAGGTTCCCGATCTTGTTAAGACTTTTGGTGTTACACTGATTCTGGATGTATATATGCATATATATATATATATATATATATATATATATATATATATATATATATATATATATATATATATGTATGTATATATGTATATATATAAATATATGTATATACAATGCATACATACATACATACATACATACAATCACTTCTAACGGCCAGTAAATTCTGTAGCATATTTTTCACCACTGCTATTCACCTAACAAATTCATATAGTTCACAGACCATTCCTCGGCCAGGATTTATTTCGCGTTAGTGTGTGACCGCGCGCATATACACGCACACGCACACACACACACACGATATACAGCTTAATTGACGAATGATATATAATCTCTATAAAACTTAATTTCCTTTTGTACAGAAGAAAAATACCGTTTAGGAGGAAAAAGCTGAACAAATGTGGTCGCAGTTTAATTACTGAAGGAATTCTTGTATAAAAGTTGAATTTGAAAAACATGATGAAAAAGCCAGTAACTATGCTACATGTAGTTGGGACTATTAGTGGTTTACGCCAGGGGAACGCTGTCCCCTGGTGCTGACTCGTACCTCGGTAAAATTCATTACCCAAATCATACCCGCTGTTAATTTTCGCCAATGAATGTATGTATGTATGTATGTATGTATGTATGCATTGTATATACATATATTTATATATATACATATATACATACATATATATATACATATATACATGCATATATATATACAGTATATATATATGAATATATATGTATTTATATATGTATATATGTATAAATACATGTATATATGTATATATATATATGTATGTGTATATATACAGTAAATATATAAATATATATATAAATCTATAATATATATATAATATATATATATATATACACTATATGTATATATACGATGATTATAACCACTTGTACGTGATTTATTTATCACACATTACCACAGACGAAAAATAAGAGACGGAGTGTAGGTCCTGAGCGGTTTCGACTTTATTTCCAAGCCATTTCCAAGCCATTGACGAAGGACTGATACAGAGTATTAGAAGTCACAAATATATATACTACAGGAACAGTACTGACGAACATACACAACCGTTAGAGATATGGGTTGATATGTAGTCTCTTAACGGTTGTGGAGGTTCGTCAGTACTGTTCCTGTCGTATATATATTTGTGACTTCTAATACTCTGTATCAGTCCTTCGTTAATGGCTTGGAAATAAAGTCAAAACCGGTCAGGACCTACATACCGTCTCTTATTTTTCACCTAAGGTAATGTGATATATATATACTGTATATACATATGTGTGTGTATATATATATATATATATATATATATGTGTATATATATATATATATATATATATATATATATATATATATATATATGCAATGTATGTGTGTATATTATTGTATCTTTCTGCAACTACAAAATTGACCTCCAATACATACCTGACGTGAATTTTGTTTCAAATAATATTTCTGTATCTCGATTTGTTATGGTTATTTAACGGGGAGAAATAGTATTGCAGTAAACGTGCTTTATATATAAAATAATGCTTAAGCAGATCGGACACAATATATTTCGCTCGCCACCTGTTGTAGCTGCTGCATTTGGAGGAAATATGATACTGCCATCCTTATTCAACTGTTATCTCAACTGTTAGACCTTCTGAAACGTTTTCCCAAAATAAGAAGAAATATAAAAAATATATTAATTTCTCACGTGGATAAAGAGATATGGTTTGAAATAATAATAATAATAATAATAATAATAATAATAATAATAATAATAATAATAATAATAATAATAAACCACATAATTGAGGCATGGGTTCATTATCATTGAATGAAGTGGATGATTTCCTCTTTCCACTGAACTCTTTGGGTGAAATTCCCTTAGCGGTTTCCAACAGTTGAAAAGCCGAATTGTGTTTAAAGGAAAGGTATATGTGGATAGCTGTTTTTCTTGACATTTTCAAATTTCAGAATTTTTCTCCTCACTCGGTTTCTTATATATATATATATATATATATATATATATATATATATATATATATATATATATATATATATATGTGTGTATATATGTATACACACACACACACACACACACACACACATATATATATATATATATATATATATATATATATATATATATATATATATACAGGTATATATTATATACAGTATATCTTTTCGCAGAATGCTTTTGGCGCTACTCTTGAAGAATACTGGTAAGAAAGAGTCATGCATATAAACTGACATTTTTCTCAGAGTACTGAATATGTTCTAGCAAGCAGAACGCTTCCACGGCTAAAGATGTGTCCTCGCAGCGGCTCTTTTAATCTGGGTGATTTATGCGTTACACTTGGCGCAATTTAATTTCATTTGGCTGGAGCACTTGCTTTTCTAACAGACGGTGTTAATTTCCAGCATGGATTACCTCGGAAATATCACAACCAATTAATTAAAGCAGTGAAGTTTCTACACTCGTATTTCTAAGCGTTCAATATATATTTAAACAAAATGGTTGGGAGCCGTTAACTTATATTTATATACGGACAGTACTCTCTCACAAATTATCTCTCTTATTCACACGCACACACATATAAGCCAACTCGGGAAAAGACCTCAAAGATTTCGAAGAAGCATCCATTGTGTAGTCTATCTGCAAGCTAAATGCAATCGGATAGTTAGCGACACATCATACACAGCGGATCTTATTCTACAGTCCATCTCAAGGTTAAAAACGAAAAGGAAGAAACAAAATCAAAGTCAAATGGATTAGGGTGACCTCCTCCATTAAAATGATCAAAAGACACCCTTCTAAACTCATACACGCATACAAAGTTTAACAGCTTGATCACTTGTATACTTGTACGAGATTCATACACTGAAAAACAGGACCTCATTTAAAAGGGCTGGTATCTCAATGAGCGTTTATGTACAAAAATTACAAGTTTTTATGGACTAACTGTGTCCATCATCCTGCTACAGAACGATAGGGACAGTTGGTCTTGGAAAGCTTGTAACTTTTGTGAATAAAATTTGTCAGATACCATTTTGTTTAAATGAAATCCTGTTAGGTTATGTATAATTATATATATTAACTTTATCACATACACAATTGTTCTGTGCATTAGTACAATTACTGACAGGACCTCATTCAAACTGGATGGTATCTAGTGGAGATATTTATTCAAAAAAAAGTTGCAAGCTTTCTAGGACAAAAAGTCCTCCTTCTCAAGTATCTGTACAATGACCAGACGCGTAGTCCAGCAGTATTTATGTGTGTGTGCTGGGTACTTTAATCCTATAGTTGTCTTCCTCCTCCTGTGTGACCTCCCCCTCGTGACCTTGGTCTTTCTCTTTCTCTGCCCGCATCTTCATCCAGGTGAACGTGCATCTCCAAAGCCATTTCTGGTGTTCCCTGCCAATGTTTTGTTAGCGCTTGTTATTAAGGCATTCTCTACAACCAGTCTGGCCATTTTGTTGGTGTTCCTGTACAAAAAAAATTCATATTTTGATAGCCTATTTCGTGGTCTTTTTCCTAACAATATTTGGCAACTGCCGACGTCTGATTACAATGTCTTATGTTCTGCATGTATATCTTGCTTCGCTCTTTACAGGATTTGCCAGTTTCGCCATAGTACCCATCTTCACAGTCATTGTACAGATACTTGAGAATGAAGAGTGTTTGTCCTAGGAAGCTTGTAACTTTTTTGAATAAATATCTCCACTAGATACCATCTAGTTTGAAAGAGGTCCTGTCAGTAATTATATATATATATATATATATATATATATATATATATATATATATATATATATATATATATATATATATATATATATATATATATCACACATTACCACAGGTGAAAAATAAGAAATGGGGTGTAGGTCCTGACCGGTTTCGACTTTATTTCCAAGCCATTGACGAAGGACTGATACAGAGTATGAGAAGTCACAAATATATATACTACAGGAGCAGTACTGACGAACATACACAACCGTTAGAGACTACATATCGCCCCTCAAGCCGGTACCATCTCAAATGCTAATATCTCGAATAATGTGGATCTGATAAATAAACTAAATAGTGTACAGATTGATAGTGAATCCAGGCTTGTAAGTTTTGATGTAGTATCACTATTCACAAAGGTGCCAATTGATGACCTGATGGCGTTTTTATCTGAATTGTTAGAGAACACACAGCTGGATATCCCATTTTCTAAAAGTACTTTAATTGAACTGATTAAATTATGTGTGAAAGATTGTTAATTTGAATTTAATGGTAAATTTTACTCACAAAATTTTGGTATGGCAATGGGAAACCCTCTATCACCAGTGTTAAGTAACTTATATATGGAATTTTTTGAAAAGAAAATATTAAACAACATAATCCCACGTAATGTAACATGGTTTAGGTATGTTGACGACATAATTTGTGTATGGCCAGGGAACCAAGATACCAAGTTAAATCAATTAGTACCTTCAATTCCTAGGCACTACATAAAATGACTAGGCATTGCATAGAATGACAATCACTAACCTAGCAAAGTGTAAAATGGGAAAGGACTTTTCAAATAAAATGTCAGAAAATAAAACAATAATTAAAATGTAACATGTCTCATAGAGAAATAGCAAAGTACAATAATACGTTTCAAAATAAACAAAAAAATACAAAATGAAATAGGGATATTCTTCCCGGGAGAACAAGGGAATCACAACACAATTAAATATTAACATGTTTCGTAATGACCTAGGAAAGTGCAATGATGTGTTAAAAAAAAAAAAAAACACGAAAAGAAGTACAGGATATTCTTACTGGGAGAACAAGAGAATCACAACTGTCATGACTTACTCGTTGGAAATCGATTAGATCCACCTGGTAACGGGAATTAAACTCAGAAGAAAACCATAGGCTTCACCACAACGCCCTTTTTTTACGCCTTTTTTCTTCTGGCATGGCTAACAAAGGTTAATGTAGAGTTCAATATCATGACAAGTAATGTTCTTGTACTTGGGTGGAAGTTCTTTCAACATTCTGTCTCGTCCTCCATTGGCCAATAGCCAAATGAGCGTCATGAAGTACATCCATGACGTAAAACTGGATAGCACTGACACCTTCCTTAACAGGATAAACAAACCTACTAGTGTTCTCTACAACCATCACATCACAGCGTTTAGCAGCCAACAGTCCCTTGGTTCCTTATAGTACTTTTAACGTTTTTTACAACGTTCACTAGCTTTTCGTAAGTGGCTTCTGTTAGAGAAACAGTTTTGAGGAGCATTGGCTCATACTCGAAATAGTCCTTTGTAAAATCGTTGTCGCATGTCAGCATGTCATGATTCTTGCCCGGACGCTACTCTCTTCTGTCATCTTTACCCAGCACAATATGGGCCAGCCTCTGTGCCAGCACAGTGCTTCCACACGGCAAACCCCGGCGCCACTAACGACACTACCATATTGAATACTGTGCCGGTTTGTCGTTTGGCATTGTATAGAATGCCTAGGAAATATATGAAATTTCAAGTATCTCATACTTTGACGGACAATTTTCAGCACTGTATATACTGCCTAGGAATTCTATAGAATGCTGGTTTTCACACATCGCCTGTAACATTATATATATATATATATATATATATATATATATATATATATATATATATATATATATATATATATATATATATATATATATATATATGCATATATATATGTGTGTATATATATGCATATATATAGATATATATATAGTATAAATAGTATATATTGTTCAGGAGATGAACCCTATTCATATGGAACAAGCCCACAGGGGTCATTGACTGAAATGCAAGCTTTCAAAGAGTATATGTTCATAAGAAATAAGTAAGAGATCATTTATTAAAAAAAGAAAACAAATTACCAGTTAATAAATAAATACACATATATCTAAGAAAATTGTTAAAATACAACGCGAATTGTGTTAGGGTAGTAATGCATTGCAACTTCGCTTGAACTTTGTAAGTTGCAATTGGCGACATCCTCAGGGAGATTATTCCACAGTCTAACTGTCTGAGGAAAAAAAGGACCTCTGAAACTATCAACAGCGAGGCACATTTATTGCATATTGGTTAAGGAAATCTTGTTGCTTCTGGCAGGAAAATGGGATCAGGGGTTAAATGTGAATGTGAAAGATTTCTATAAAAATAAAACCTATGAAAAATTGACAAATATGAGACCATCCGTCGATGGTCCAAGTCATAACTGCTATCATTATTATTATTATTAAGAAGATGAACCCTATTCATACGGAACACGCCCAGAGGGGCCATTGACTTGAAATTCAAGCTTCCAAAGAATATGGTGTTCATTAGGAAGTTGTAAGAGGTGGTAAAGGGAAGTACATAAAGAAGAGATCTCGCATTAAAAAAAAAGTAAAAGAAATTAATAAATTAATAAATAAGAATGTATTAGAATGCAAGAAGAATAGTATTAGAGTAATAATGCATTGCATCTTCGCTTGAACTCCTGAAGTTCCAATTGCACAACATCCTCAGGAAGACTGTTCCACAGTCCAACGGTGTGAGGTATAAAGGACCTCTGGAACTGATGTTCGACAGCGAGGCACATTTACTGCATACTCATGGTGTTGTTCAGAGATTCTGGTTGCTCTCGGCAGGTAAAGGGGATCAGGGATCAATTGTGAATGTGAAAGATTTCTGTTGAATTACAACTTATGAAAAACTGACAAACAAGAGAGCATCCGTCGATGGTCGAAGTCATAATTGCTAATATTAATGAACAGGAACCTACACCATGAACCACTCTATCTAAAAGAGATGAATCTCTGCAGACACCCACACCGGAGAACAGTATTCTAGCAAAGCAAGGACAGATTTTCTAAAACTTGTTGCACAGATTTCATCAGTAATAAAAATATGAGGTCTTTCGTAATACCTAGCTTTCTTGTGGCATTTGCTGATACTTTCATTTGATGTTTCTCAAAAGTAAGATGTGACTCAGATGTTACATCAAGAATAAAGCTTCAAACTCATTCAGCCGAGTCCGTTCGCCTGATGGGAGGGATGGGATGGAAAATCAGTACGAGATCTCTTAATCAACAATGTTTTCATTTTACCGGAGTTCAGTCTCATACTCAACCGACTACGCCATTCACTGCCCTTTGTCTCAATCGCGACATGGAGTGATTCTCCAATCACTCCATGTCGCGATTGAGACAAAGGGCAGTTTCATTTCTCAAAAGTGGAGAACTTACTACACCCACAAATATCGCATCATCGGCATACTGAACAATCTTGTTTTCCAGACCAACAACCATATTTACTTGTATACACTAAAAATAACAGCGGATCAAGAACACTACCCTGTGGAACTCTATATACAACTCGCCGCTGCCTACCTATAGGGAAATCTATAAGTAAACCTAAAGCATATCCACCACTCTAAGGTTTTGAAGTTCATGAATAAGAGCCTTGTCATTAACTAAATCACAGCAGCACTAAAATCTATTTGAATTACACTACAATCAAATCCATTAAGAAGGTTCTGTTACAAATTACATGTCAAATCTAAAAGTGCATCGCAGTTACCTAGGTGCTTCTTATGTATATTGACTATTAGTTAATAATCCTTTAGATTCCACTTACTTATATAGTGGCTTAAAAATAAGTTTTTCAGCAACTTTCCAGAGGACAGGGAGAATAGAGATCGGCTTGTAGTTCTGCAGTCTGCAGATATGCCACTCCTTGTAACAGGCACTGTATAACTAAGCTTTCGTTCATCCGCAAAGATACTTCGTCGACCTAAAAATCTATAGAATCTACTAGTCTTGAAAGACTATACACTAGAAACTTTTTAAAAAACAAAGGAAGAAACCATTCCTTTGACTGTACCTCCGTTCATATCCTCTTTCTTCCATCTTCCTTTCCTCAACCCTCTCCTAACAATTGTTTCATAGTGCAACGGCGAGGTTTTCCTCCTGTTACACATTTAAAACCCTCTTACTGTCAATTTCCCTTCCAGCTCAATTTCCCTTCCAGCTCTGAATGACCTCATAGGTCACAACACTTGGCCT
>NC_089741.1:10565870-10588370 GCF_040412425.1 Macrobrachium rosenbergii | reverse complement strand
TTTCATGGGGGAAAAGTCAAAATCTGGATTTTGCTTCTTTATATATTCTATACAGTTGGTTCTATACAATTGTTGCCGCGACGCGTTTCGACAGACTCTTCTGTCATTCTCCAGCGGGAGCTAGTAGAGGACTGGCAGATTGCATAGGTCCTTCTGAATTTATACACGGGCTTCAACGGGGGGTCATGGATGGCGAATTCTGACTGGTTGCAGTCAGCGAACTTCAAGCCAAATTTCTGCAGCGAAGCTCGATCCTGACAGATCTTCGCAACCTGGGAATGTCATTCATTCCAGCGTTCCCATTGGCCTGCCGTTGCGTGATGTCATGCCGGCTGACATCATCGGTAGTTTGGCTGCTATTGGGCTGCGGATGAATGATGTCATTATCTACTCTTTCTGTCGTAGTCGGGGATTGTGTCGAAGGGCGCCTCGCTCATCAGGGCATCTCCATTCTCAGGGTTGTCGTTTTCAGGTATTCGTTGGATTTGGTGGGTGTTCTGCATTATTCTTCTTAAATTCGTGGGTAGGAGCGATGCCTCCTGCGTCGTATTCATTGTTGTTTTCTCTCGGCAATGAGGAGCGCCTCTAGCAGGCGCAGACGTCGAGGGGTCGGCGGCTCTCCCGATTATACTTATATTTTGTATAATACTGTCGCGGGAGATGGAAATATTGTGAGTAGCACGGGCGTGTTCATGATGGCGCCCTCCTGGGCGTGGCAGGAGATCCTTTTTGACAGACGCATCGTGGTCATTCCAATATAAGCGCCGGGGCATCCTCGGACAGGACATACAAATTGGTAGACCACGTTCTTCTGCTTGAGGGGTTCTCTTGCTGGCGGAGAGGGGTTATTCTTCATCACCAGATCACGGGTGCGGCGGTTCTTATAATAAATTATAAGATTTATTCTCTTACTGTCTTTGGTCGGGGTGACGTTTTCCATGACGATTTTCTTCATGGAGTTCTCGTCCTCACGGTACTGGGGATGCATCCGGGCCTTATAATAGATCTTTATGTCATCTTGGGGGGCAGGTTGTGTGTTCTCACCGTTGTACCATTTTTCCAGGCCAGTTCGAATTTCTTTGTTGATGAGTTTGTTGGTGAAACCATTGTTCACCAACATTTGTGCAGCACGTCCGAATTCCTTGTTGGTGTCCTGCCAGGTGGAGCAGTGGGAGAGGGCCCTTTTAATGAAGGTCCTGACTGTCGTGTTCTTAAACCTAGCAGGCACTCGCTACCCCCATTCAAGCAAAGTCCCAAATTGGTGGATTTTGTGTAGACTGATGTCTTCAAGTTCCGTTCCGTCTTTGTGACCATAACGTCGAGGAAGGGGAGCCGGTCGTCTGTGCTGAACTCGACAGTGTAGTTCAACACACTACATTGTTGGAAGGTCAGACGAAGGGCTTCAACCTCCTCCTCGTTGTCTGCTTGAACGAAGACGTCGTCGATATATCGGGCATATTTCTTCGGCCGCTGGATTCTCTCGAAGACACGTTCTTCTACGGTGCCCATGTAAAAATTTGCAAAGAGGACGCCCAATGGAGAGCCCATCGCAACGCCATCCTTCTGTCTATACATGTGCCCTCTGTGCGTAGTGAAAGGCGCCATCTTCGTACAGATCTCCAGCAGAGCCTTCAGGGAACCTTCTGGGATGTTCAGTGGGGTCATTGTCGGCTCTCTATAGACTTTGTTTAGGATAATATGGATGGTTTCATCCACAGGCACGTTGGTGAATAGACTCTCTACGTCCAGAGAAGCGATGGTCCCTGCGCCCGGGGAGTCTCGGATCACTTCGAGGAATTCCACAGAGGACTTCAGGCTATAACTGCTCGGGACGTAGGGGGTCAAGATATGATCTAGTCGTTTGGCGAGGGCGTAGGTTGGGGCAGGTGTTTGGCTGATGATCGGGCGGAGGGGATTGCCAGCCTTGTGTCTCTTGACATTCCCATACAGGTAACCAAGTTCGAAGTCACCTGCGATGGGGGGAAGATGGACAGCATTGCTGGCAGCATTCACAGTGCTGATGATCTTATTAGCTTCCCTCTTGATGTCTTCGATGGGGTTCCTCGTCAGCCTCTCGAATTTCCTCGTGTCCGACAGGATGGCATCCAATTTGTCGAAATACTCCTCGCACGTATAAGGACAAAAGCTGCTGTCTTGTCAGCGCGACGCACTGTGATGCCTTCCTTTTCCTTCAGCTCCTTCCAGCTTTCCTCATCTCACGGGTGCAGACTCCACTGTCGTGAGGACCCTCTCTCCGTGAGGGCTTCTGCTAACAGGAGGGGGCTGGAGGCGTCGGAAGTTCTAACAGTGCCTCGAGATTCTAACTGTTGTATGGATTCAAGCATCAGTCCTATTTCCAACCTCTTCTCGTGGTTCTTTGGCCTCGAAATAAAGTGGCAGTTCAGCCCCAAATTCAGCAAAGCGTCTTGATCCGGGAGGGCTGGAAATCTGTCAAATTGATGTAGCCTTTGTGCTGCTGCGGCACTCGTAATTTACCGCCGTTGAGGGCGGTGAGTTTGCGCATGACGCCCCTCATGCGTTGGGTCATATCATCCTCTCGAAGGCGGTTTAGACAGGCCAAAACTTCTTCTTCAGAATTCATCATTGGGTGGGGGACACGTTCGTTATCAATGTGGTCATCTTCATGGTCAATCTCAATCGGGTTGTCGCCATTCATGGGAACTAAGAATTGCGAGAGAACAGGTTGTTCTGCTTCGGGTGCTCCATCTCCTCCGTCGGTGGGTCTGCTCGTCCGCTGCCGAGCGTTCATCCATTGCTGGTGTAGGCATGATGCTTCGTCGTGCAGGTCGCGCAACTCCGACGTCTTAGTTCCCAATTGCCGCTGCAGGATATATCAACGACGTCTTCGTTCAAGCAGACAACGAGGAGGAGGTTGAAGCCCTTCGTCTGACCTTCCAACAATGTAGTGTGTTGAACTACACTGTCGAGTTCAGCACAGACGACCGGCTCCCCTTCCTCGACGTTATGGTCTCAAAGACGGAACGGAACTTGAAGACATCAGTCTACACAAAATCCACCAATTTGGGACTTTGCTTGAATGGGGGTAGCGAGTGCCCTGCTAGGTTTAAGAACACGACAGTCAGGACCTTCATTAAAAGGGCCCTCTCCCACTGCTCCACCTGGCAGGACACCAACAAGGAATTCGAACGTGCTGCACAAATGTTGGTGAACAATGGTTTCACCAACAAACTCATCAACAAAGAAATTCGAACTGGCCTGGAAAAATGCTACAACGGTGAGAACACACAACCTGCCCCCCAAGATGACATAAAGATCTATTATAAGGCCCGGATGCATCCCCAGTACCGTGAGGACGAGAACTCCATGAAAAAAACCGTCATGGAAAACGTCACCCCGACCAAAGACAGTAAGAGAATAAATCTTATAATTTATTATAAGAACCGCCGCACCCGTGATCTGGTGATGAAGAATAACCCCTCTCCGCCAGCAAGAGAACCCTCAAGCAGAAGAACGTGGTCTACCAATTTGTATGTCCTGTCCGAGGATGCCCCGGCGCTTATATTGGAATGACCACGATGCGTCTGTCAAAAGGATCTCCTGCCACGCCCAGGAGGGCGCCATCATGAACCACGCCCGTGCTACTCACAATATTTCCATCTCCCCGTGACAGTATTATACAAAATATAAGTATAATCGGGAGAGCCGCCGACCCTCGACGTCTGCGCCTGCTAGAGGCGCTCCTCATTGCCGAGAAAACCAACAATGAATACGACGCAGGAGGCATCGCTCCTACCCACGAATTTAAGAAGAATAATGCAGAACACCCACCAAATCCCAACGAATACCTGAAAACGACAACCCTGAGAATGGAGATGCCCCTGATGAGCGAGGCGCCCTTCGACACAATCCCCCGACTACGACAGAAAGAGTAGATAATGACATCATTCATCCGCAGCCCAATAGCAGCCAAACTACCGATGATGTCAGCCGGCATGACATCACGCAACGGCAGGCCAATGGGAACGCTGGAATGAATGACATTCCCAGGTTGCGAAGATCTGTCAGGATCGAGCTTCGCCGCAGAAATTTGGCTTGAAGTTCGCTGACTGCAACCAATCAGAATTCGCCATCCATGACCCCCGCTGAAGCCCGTGTATAAATTCAGAAGGACCTATGCAATCTGCCAGTCCTCTACTAGCTCCCGCTAGAGAATGACAGAAGAGTCTGTCGAAACGCGTCGCGGCAACAATTGTATAGAACCAACTGTATAGAATATATAAAGAAGCAGAATCCAGATTTTGACTTTTCCCCCATGAAATGACAAATATAGGCGAGCTGTTAGCACGCACCTCCACTGAAGAGAAGTCCGCAATAAGGAAAAGTCTTCTACAAAATAAATGCAGCTGAAGCAGCAATAATATTCAATAGAACCTGTTTAAAAGAGGGTCTGCTGCCAAATTATAATAATAATAATAATAATAATAATAATAATAATAATAATAATAATAATAATAATAATAAAAATAATAATAATAATAATAATAATAATAATAATAATAATAATAATAATAATAATAATAATAATAATAATCAACAAGAAGTTGTGCACAGCATGCCTCTCCCCCACCCCAACCTAATTTACCCTTTGTTTAGTGAGAACCGCATGGCCAATCGTATTTGACCTAGAAATCAGAGCCCGGTTATCAACATTCCGATCTGTCCTTCCTTTTACCTGGAACAGATATTGAGATGACGCAGATAAAAAAGGGCAAAGAGAGGAGGCTTAATGCCACTCCCTTTTAAGAAGCTTAGCCCAACTAAGCTTCTTAAACGGACTTTCTAAAGGCAAATTAAGCTGCCTGAATTGTCCTACCTCTGCAGGAAACCTGGGAAGAGGCTGAACACCTGGCGGATGACACACCACGGCTCAACGCGGCCGGAGCCCTCATAAGGGAAAGACAGCAGTAGAAGCAGTTAGTTAGTTAGTTAGTTGTGGGAGCAGAAGCCATGCAGTAACCATCCTCGAGGGACAACCATATACGCGGGCGAGCGGTAACTTTGCTGGGAGACCATTCTTTTCCCCCGTCTGACTCCAGACTCCAGTCATCCCCGATGGCCACCGCCATACGTGTGATCTTCCCTCGTCCTTCTTCGTCAGAGACCCGCTTCCCCTAAGGTAAAGTACGAGTGAAGACTTCAGTCACGATCGTTTGCCCTTTATAAAGCTTGGAGTACCAGCATTTCACTTCTGTCCTTGTGCCAGTTTATCCAGTGCCATTTCGAATGTCCTGTGTTCGAGTGTAAAGTGGTCATTCATTCCTCGAGTCCTTGGCAACCTCAGTGCAAACTCGAGACTTATTCTGTGTTAAATTGTTCCTTTACTGGCGTGTAATTTGTAAATCTCTCTTGCAGAGGGACCTATTCGCAGTGGACTTATCTTGGCCTGTGCCTTGCCATTAATCAAGACTCCAGTAGAAGGATCTTCAGGCGTTGCAAGCCCTTTATCAATTTACTTATCCAGTTTCCCTTTAAATGCTTTCTTTTGTAAATATAATTCTTTAATTTATACCAAGTGTTTACATAACATTTCCTTATGAAGTAGAGCCTTTAGCTCCTAATTTCTCCCCTTGTTCTTATTTTTTTTTACGATTTCCCTTTACGCAAGTCAGAACTCCAAGGCCAATTAAATAAGGTTTCCATTGCCGGCCTGTAAAATACCATAAACCCAGGGAAGTACGTAAAAATGGCGACCTGGCCATAGATCTCGTTGTGCTCTTGCATTTTCCCCTTTACTGCTTAATTGCATTTGCAACTTGCCAAATCAGCAATTAGCAAAGCTAAGCTGTGTGCGAGACAAATTCCGAACTTGTTACCAAGAGCACAGACCAAGAGAGTTCCACGTAAGTAATGTGTTTATCTTAGCAAAATTTTTGTACAATTGTGACTGTTCCTAGGAATTAGGAATAGGGACAAGTGTATTCACTAAGAGAAGAGAACCGCTGCATTAGATTCATTAATGCATGCCTTTCAGGATAGGTAGTTAGGAAATAACCAATGGTAACCATTCTTGGCTTTGAGGAATAGTGCAAAATTCCTCTGTGTTAAAATCTTTGCCATATTCTTTGCTTCGAGGAATAGTGCGAAATTCCTCTGTGTTAAAATCTTTGCCATATTTTTTTTTTGCTTCGAGGAATAGCACGAAATTTCTCCTTGATAAATTTTACTTCACATTTCGGATTAGCGAATTATTTAGGCGCTAATAAATTCCCACATGGGACAAGACGAGATCAGCTTGCATTGCTGAAATACTTCTCTCAGTTTAGTTAAAACTCGAATTAGGTGTTAGGAAAGCGAAATTTGAACTCCGCTTCTAGGGAAAATTATTAGGTCATTTTTACTGTTATCATCTCATCCCGGGAAATTCCCCAGAGTCACAGACGGTCTATAAATAGAGGGGTCCATTCACACAGAATCTAAAAATAACTCCAATGATTGTCAGACGACCTTCAGCCCCCATGCCATGCGTATGTACCCTCTTTTTCTCTTAGCAAAATATTTTTGGGGGGTTTTATCCCGTTAGTAATTTCTAAGTCCTAAGAGACAAATTGTATTTCCAAGTCCTACGGGCAAACCAAATAAAATTCTACGTCACACGAGGTGAGAATTTCTCAACCAAATTCCAAGTCCTACAAGACTCCAAAAAAATTCTACGTCGCAAGAGGCGAGAATTTCTAATTCCTATGGGAAAACCACATTCCAAGTCCTAAGAGACTCCTAAAAAAAAAATTATACGTCGCGAAATGCGAGAATTTCTAATTCCTACGGGAAACCCAAATTCCAAGTCCTACGAGACTCTTAAAAAAATTCTACGTTGCAAGAGGCGAGAATTCCTAATTCCTGCGGGAAACCCAAAATCAAGTCCTTTTGAGGCATTATATTAGTGTATTTCACACACATCTAAGCCCTTACGGGACTGATCATTCTAGTTTGTTAGAACAACACCTTAATTTCACGCTACAGTCGGCCAAGTCCGAGGGTGACATAAAATCCAGTTACGTCTTCTGAGACATATTAAACTTTAACAAAGTTTCCTCAGACTTATTAATCAACTGTCTTATTCAGACAGATCCATTCTCCTGTAGTCTGAACAATTGAGTGTTTCAGATTCCTGCAATTGAGTCTTTTCAGACAACCTGAGTCTTCTCAGACATATTTGATTCGCTAGAGGGTCCAGTCCTTATAACCATTATTTCAAGATGGCTAATACCAGAGCCCAACAAAACGAGGACTTCAAATTCTACATGGCCGCTGGAAAGGACATGGGACTATCGGGGCAAGCTCTGAGAAACTGGGTTCAAGAGCGAGTGGATGATGCCAAGGCGGAGAGGGAGAAAGAACGTGAAGAGAGAGAGAGAGAAAGAATTGCCCATGAGAGACGAGAAGAGTTAGAACGACAAGAGCGAGAAAAGGAGGGAATCACCCAGGGGAAAGAAATAATTGCCCAAGAGGCAGAGAGGGAGAAAGAACGTCAAGAATGAGAGAGAGAACGTGAAGAGAGAGAGAGAGAGAGAGAGAGAGAGAGAGAGAGAGAGAGAGAGAGAGAGAAGAGAAAATCTAGAACGGGAGGGCTGAGAGCGACAGCACACCCATGAGCTCCAGATGTTAGAATGACAGAACGCCATCCCCCCTCTTGCGGCAGGAATGAGTGCCCTCAGCCAAGCTCACTCGTTCATGCCAAAATGGACAGAGTCCGAACCTGAGGTATGGCTTGAAAGGGCCGAACAAGTCCTGGAGTGCTGCAACCTCTCCCCTGCGGAACTCTCCCTTGTTCTCACTAAATTCCTGGGAGGGAAGGCACTCATGCCTACCATGCCCTTTCGGCAGAGGATAGGGGAAACTGGGAAGCCGTACGCCAAGCAGTTATGAAAGCGTACGAGATTACCCCCGAGTTGTGGAGGAGACGGAGAGAGCAGCCAAGAGAAGCAGGCCAGACTTGGTCTGATTGACGCGTACCATTCAGAGCAGGCGTTAGCCAAATGGCTCGAGTCTAAAGGAGCCACTAGCGCCGACGAGGCACTTGAGCAATTTAAATTTGAGCATTTCCTGTGCTACACCCCTCCTGCCCTCGCCACTCATGTAGTGGAAAAAGCCCCAGCAACACTCACCGAGTGTTGCCGGATAGCAGACATGTGGGAGACTCACCACCCCAGGAAGGATCCATGGGGCAGAAGATAAATCCCCCACCCCTCCTCGGAGGATCAAATTCCCCTAAGAATGGGAACTCGGGCAAGCCTCTAACTTGCCATTACAGCAAAAAGACGGGGCACTCAACTGAGCAGTGCCGAAGCAAGAAACCAACGCCTCTCTCTCCCGGAACACCCCCCAATAACTCGCCTGCGCCCTCCACAGGGGTAACTCAGAAAGACTTTAGCCAGACCTTTTGCATGGCGTGCAAGGTTTATGGCCATTCTCCCGCATGGGCGAAATGCCCGAACAATAGTAAATCAAATACTCCCGCCATTGCCTTGGCTGTCACAAACTCCAAGTCACTGGGCCCTCCCACCAAAGGCCCCATATATGTGGCCCGTCCACAAGGCAGCCACCCCGCGCACCAAGTCATGGCATTCAAGGACTCAGGCACGCAAATCTCCCTCATACGAAGGGTCAGAGTTCCCTATGGAGCTATCATCAGTAGACGAAAACTCGTCACGATCGAGGGAGTAAATCAATTTAAAATGATACTCCCTACAGTCCAATTGAGAGTCACCAGACCTCATCAGTCAAAAATTTGCAATCCTGCAGTAGCAAGCCATCTCCCCGGAGGCTATGATGTCATCCTGGGACAGGACTTTCAGTCCCCACAGAAAACACAACAATCCAGGGGTCCACATTCCCCAAATCATTCCTCAGGCGTGAATAATCCTCCCCCGCTTCTCCCTCAGTCAAGACTGGTGCACCCTGGGTACCAGGAGGACGTGCAGTCCCTACCAGTGCCACCTGAGTACGATGTACAGTGGCCCCCTCGATCGGTTCCCGATCCAATTCCAGTGCCTAGCCCTGCCTCAGTGCCAGTGACAGGGCCCCAATCAATCTCCCTCCCGGAGATGCCAAATGCCTGCCAGTGCCACTTGCATGCACCAAGCAGTTCCAAGCTCCGTCCGTCCTGACCGACGAGCGCAAGAAACCTCTGATAGTGCCTGACTCTGCCTTAGTGCCAGCGCCAGAGCTCAACCCCGATCTCCATTCAAGGGATCCCACTCAGGACCCCCTCTCTTCCCCTGGCCTGGCACCGCTACCAGCATCGGTAAGAGAGACGGTTCCTCTCGACCACAGCGGAAGCTCACCTAAAGGTGCGGCCTCGCAACCCATGCCTGAGCTGGTCATTGATACCTGCGAGTCGTCCACGCCCCCGCCGACCATTACTGCTTTCTTGCTGCCTGCAGCAGATGCCCTTGCGAGTCAGGATTCTGCCATATCTCACTTGGCCGATGAACTACATGAGCTGCAACGGATCATGGTAGGACCAGCACGGAAAACTCCTGTGTCAGCTGTCGCAGCAGCTGGCCCAGGTGGCACTCCATGCTGCTCTCTGGTCTTGGGCCCTCCGCTTCCCCGGCTGAGGATGACTGTCCCAGTAGGAAAGGTTCGCGGTGGAATTACCACGGCCATGGGAATTTCCAGGTAGTTTACAAAGAGCCCTAGAGCTCCCCTGGCACCTGTGCCACCATTTCATCTTTCGAAGGTCTTGGCACCTCTAATCCAGAAGAGGATGTCAAGGCACTCCACTATCTTCTTCCATTCCTCAGGAACTTCTATCCCTTATCATTTTCTATTAATCTTTTCCTTAAATTATCACCACAAGAGGCAATTAAATATGGGATACCATTCCCCTCAAAATGTATAAATCATTGAGAATAACAGAGTGGGAAGTGGCACGCCCTTGTGCCCCAACCTTGGCACAGGGCATGCGTGTCAGCTCTTCCTGAAGGAGTCGTGTCCTTCGGGTTCCCTTTTTCCAGGCCTGGGGCTGAAGTGATAGTCCCCGCCGTAATTTATAGGCGAAGGACGATAAATTCCCACCTAACACAATAAAACCCTCACTCTATTTTCCTTAGCTCTTCTGCCAATATCATTTACTCTTTTAGTTATTTATTTATCTTTCTCTTTTAATGAGTTGCGAGTCATAGACTCTTGCCCTTGTGATTTTAAATGCCCCTTTCGTAAAATCCGAGAGACGTGTTCCACCTTTCGTAGGCTGTCACGTTTTCATTCGTAACATCCTGTTAATTTTTCCTTTTGTTATTATTATTTTTTCCCCCTTCCTTATAAGAACTCTGTTTTGCCCCAGACCCCTCGTCTTTTGTCTGCTCATCCCGTCATAACATTGAGCGAGTATCTATTTATAGCCCGTACTCGAGGTATGGGCAGTGGACGCATAAAATTAGCGCGGTTTAAAGTTAACGAATTAAAACTCGCAAATACTCTCGCTCGCCTACAACTGTCAGTCCCCAGAGTAAGGGTCAGCCGTCAGATGTCGAGTTGGCGAATTATGTATCATCATTACAATATCACGTAAAGGGGATGTCATTTACAAAAATAAACGCTGTTTTATCATTTACACAGCCTCTTCAAGGCATACTGTACTAACCACATGCCTTGTTGATTTAGAATTAAAGAACTTATATGTAAATTAATTCTTAAGTTTTGTCTCCTGTCTCAAAATTATCTTGTCCTCGTAATCTTAAAGTAAAGTATGCCGTAAATTTGAAGAAATTAATGGGCCATGTTAAAGTAGTTTAATATTAATGTGTTGAAAGTATTTTCTAATTTTGCGTGGGGATAGAGTAAAGTAGAAACTTTTCCATTTCTTGCTGGGAGGAGAGTAAAGTAAACCAGCTGTGCCGACTTCTTGGATATCAACATACAAGCCCGAATGAAGGCTCGTATGTTATCTTCCATGGGGAGCTATTATAATCAACAAGAAGTCGTGCACAGCGTGCCTCCCCCACCCCCAACTAATTTACCCTTTGTTTAGTGAGAACCGCATGGCCAATCGTATTTGACCTAGAAATCAGAGCCCGGTTATCAACATTCCGATCTGTCCTTCCTTTTACCTGGAACAGATATTGAGATGACACGGATAAAAAAGGGTAAAGAGAGGAGACTTACTGCCGCTCCCTTTTAAGAAGCTTAGCCCAACTAAGCTTCTTAAACGGACTTTCTAAAGGCAAATTAAGCTGCCTGAATTGTCCTACCTCTGCAGGAAACCTGGGAAGAGGCTGAACACCTGGTGGATGACACACCACGGCCCAACGCGGCCGGAGCCCTTGTAAGGGAAAGACAGCAGTAGAAGCAGTTAGTTAGTTAGTTATGGGAGCAGGAGCCACGCAGTAACCGTCCTTGAGGGACAACCATATACACGGGCGAGCGGTAACTTTGCTGAGAGACCATTCATTCTCCCCCGTCCGACTCCAGACTCCAGTCATCCTCGAGGGCACCGCCATACGTGTGATCGTCCCTCAGCCTTCTTCGTCAGAGACCCGCTTCCCTTAAGGTAAAGTGCGAGTGAAGACTTTTCAGTCACGACAGTTTGCCATTTAGAAAGCTTGGAGTATCAGCATTTCACTTCTGTCCTTGTGGCAGTATATCCAGTGCCATTTCCAATGTCATGTGTTCGAGTGTAAAATGGTCATTCATTCCTCGAGTCTTTGGCACCCTCAGTGCAACCTCGAGTCATATTCGGTGTTATATTGTTCCATTACTGGCGTGTAATGTGTAAATCTCTCTTGCAGAGGGACCTATTCGCAGTGGACTCCTCTTGGACTGTGCCTTGCCTTTATTCAAGACTCCAGTAGAAGGATCTTCAGGCGTTGCAAGCCCTTTACCAATTTACTTATCCATTTTCCCATCAAATGCTTCCTTTTGTAAATATAATTCTTTAACTTATCCCAAGTGTTTACGTAACATTTCCCTATGAAGTAGAGCCTTCAGCTCCTAAATTCTCCCCTTTTTCTTATTTTTTTTTACGATTTCCCTTTACGCAAGTCAGAACTCCAAGGCCAATTAAATAAAGTTTCCGTTGCTGGCCTGTAAAATACCATAAACCCAGGGAAATACGTAATAATAATAATAATAATAATAATAATAATAATAATAATAATGCAAATCTTCTTCACAATCCCGTGAATATGTTTATAAAATACAAAATCCACATTTATGTAAAGTAATGTATTTACAAATGATAAAATAAATTCCAGGAGCTTTCGAGAGCCTGCTCAGCTCCCTTCTTCAGCTAGAAATGACAGTCTTGGTTATAAGAACTTAAAAACAAACTTTAAAAACAAGGGTAAACAAGACGCATTCTTTACAAAAAATGATGATCATTAGGTAATTCCCTCGTTCTCGATCTCCAAACAAGCCAACCGTCGCGATCTCCTCAGGTGACTGCCTCCACGGTTGTTTACAGCCTCCTCTCTTCTCAAACCAGCATAGGCGCCTGCACCGGAGTCAGCTGTTTGCAACTCCGTTACCTGGGAGGGAGGCAGAGATAGCGGCAGTATCAGGGGTGACTTGTGGTATACAAGGATTTCTATAATTAAAATTTTTGATATAAGTAGAACAAATAAGTCTGTTGATAAAGCTATCTTCTGTTGTAAACGACTTATTACCTTCCATCGAGTTCCCCATGTTGATGACGGCCCCCTCGACTAATCTTCTCTCATTGACATTATGGTTCTTGTAAAGCAATTTAGACCCTTCCCAGTTGATTCTGTGGTCGCATTCCCAGCTATGTCTGACTAGCACGTTATTGTTGGACATTGATTGATATGCCCTTTGATGTTCATTAATGCGAATTTGCATACTCCTACCAGATTCCCGTAATAATTAAGATTACAACCCATATAAGGTATTTCATACACCCCTACGTCTATCTTCATTTCTTCTTCAGTTTTGTTTCCGAACCAGTCTTTTCCTAATTGTGTTCTCGTATTTGAATGCTAAGTTTTACAAACCCTCATTAGTAAATATTCTGACGGTTTGTAAACTTAGTATTCAAATACGAGAACACAATTAGATAAAGACTGGTTCGGAACAAAACTGAAGAAGAAATGAAGATAGACGTAGGGTGTATGAAATACCTTGCTGGGGTTGTAATCTTAATTATTACGGGGAATCTGGTAGGAGTATGCAAATTCGCATTAATGAACATCAAATGGCATATCAATCAATGTCCAACAATAACGTGCTAGTCAGACATAGCTGGAATGCGACCACAGAATCAACTGGGAAGGGTCTAAATTGCTCTTTTACAAGAACCATAATGTCAATGAGAGAAGATTAGTCGAGGGGGCCGTCATCAACATGGGGAACTCGATGGAAGGTAATAAGTCGTTTACAACAGAAGATAGCTTTTTATCAACAGACTTATTTGTTCTACTTATATCAAAAATTTTAATTATAGAAATCCTTGTATACCACAAGTCACCCCTGATACTGCCGCTATCTCTGCCTCTCCCGCCCAGGTAACGGAGTTGCAAACAGCTGACTCCGTGCAGGCGCCTATGCTGGTTTGAGAAGAGAGGAGGCTGTAAACAACCGTGGAGGCAGTCACCTGAGGAGATCGCGACGGTTGGCTTGTTTGGAGATCGAGAACGAGGAATTACCTAATGATCATCATTTTTGTAAAGAATGCGTCTTGTTTACCCTTGTTTTTAAAGTTTGTTTTTAAGTTCTTATAACCAAGACTGTCATTTCTAGCTGAAGAAGGGAGCTGAGCAGGCTCTCGAAAGCTCCTGGAATTTATTTTATAATTTAATAATAATAATAATAATAATCACTGAATTGGAACTTTTCCATTAGCATGACTCGCGCAGTGCCATTCACCTAAATCGCAAACCTTTTGGAACTCCTCAGGCACTCGTAAAGAAAATCCTTCCAATCTGTCTAAAGGGGAGCTAAGTCAACTAAGCCTCCCAATTTACCTCGACATTCTCACCTTCTTTGACCTCAGCGTTCCTAAAGCCTTCTGCATGTCTCAAGACTACAAGAGGGGAGGAGATGGAGTTCTGGAAAACATTTTGCCAAATATTTCAAGGAATCAAGACACAATAGAATGTTTTCAGTATTACAGAATCCCAACGGTAATTAAAGCTTTTAATACGTTTCATTACTAGCAGTTAATTCTGCGTTTCTCAATGTTTGCCATCGATTTCAAATCTCACGCCCACCCCCTTGTTTTTATCAAATGACTAAGGTCATAATGGACAATTACATCTTTTACAACACTAGCATATCTAGAATTATGATACCTAATTATCAAACGTTACCGATTCTACAGATCACTAAAGCAGTTGATAAAACTAAAAACCAGTCTTACGAATCTTATGATAGAGGCTTTTAAATTAAAATAAATATTTTAATTTAAATAAATCTTAATCCTTTTGATAGTTATCCATGACTACCTAAATACCTTACGCCGACAGAGTCAAAATACTGAAATACTTGTAGACGTCGGCCTTCCAGAGTCATTTGTCTTTCTCAAGCGCTCAATCAGCGTTGAACGCGAAGAAGTGAAATTCAAATATTGTCACGACGTGTCTGCGTGCATATTCATTTCCGGGAGAGTCGCTATGAAGCGAAACTGATTGACAGCAGAATAACTTGAAGACTCAACATTTCTCAAAAATTTGAGTCGTTTTAAGCTGCCAGTGGGAAATGTAACAATTTCCAATAATTCTGAAAAAGAAGCAACAGTTTAACGAGCATATAATTTGTTCTTCGTAAGAATAAAGAGTTTTCTATATTTCCTTCTCTCTTCTCACACTTTCATGTTGCCTTTAGTTTATTCATATTAGAATTTGAGTCGTATATTCTAGAAATCAAGTCGGTTTGAGTATGGCTTCACATATAGCTTAATATTTTTTTATATATATTTGATAATCTAGATAATTGTAGGAACAATAATTTGCCTGAAGTCATCAACTCATGAAGGTTTTCTCTAATGCGTCACTTTTGGTATGTTATTTCAAAGACCGAAGAGTTACTGTTACTCAGGATCTGTTAATAACAATCATAACTAGTGAGAACCATGAGTTTTGGGACCTTTGATTTTGAGTAATTGGTGGTTTAATCGAAAAGACAAGGAAGATGATTAGCATTAATCTCTGGTTTCTTAACCTGATTCACTGAAAAGCAGGATAAGTATCGGATGATGACGATAATACAAATACAAGACGGCACTGCTTAAATTACTACTGTTAATAACGAGAGGCAAAATTACTTATCCTGGCGCACTAAGCGCTCTAGCACTCTGACTGACTGCTCATGGGCAAACACTGTTACCATAATCCATTTCAATAAACAAGGTGGGAGGGTGATTGGTGGGCACAAACGCAGGTGATTAAAAAAGGGGAAACCACGGGCAAACTAGCGAGTACCTCGTGAGTGCAGTTGAGCAAAACACCGGTGATTTGTTTCGCCGACGGTGGTGCCAAGCACAAAAGGTTTCCAGGGCCTTAGTTTATTATCGATCTCTCACTTACAAAAGGGTCTTCTGTGTATATTGTAATCATGTCCAGCAAAGAACCTACAAACATTCACTGGTCAAGACAAGAAATCATACAATTAATTTACTTGTACCTCCAACATCCGTACCTATGGAATGTCAAAAGTGGCATGTACAACGACAGCTAAACGTATAGCGGCTCTGATGGCAATAGCTGAGGAATTACGCAAGACATGTGCTGCCAATACCACAGGGGATATAAAACGGAGAATAGAGACCCTGCAAAATCAACACACGTGAAATGCGACTGGTTGAAAACTCACGCAAGTCAGGAGCTGGGATAGGTGACACTTACATCCACAAATTATGGTGTTTTAATGACCTTTCTTTCCTCAATGATGGTGACACAATCAGACCATCTCTCTCAAACACAGATACTGGCTCCAACGACACAGCTGAGGAGGAACATTCCGATCATGAGGTACGTACGGTCTCTCTCTCTCTCACTCTCTCTCTCTCTGTCTCTCTCTCTCTCTCTCTCTCTCTCTCTCTCTCTCTCTCTCTCTCTCTCTCTCTCTCTCTCTCTCTTTCATTTTATTTATTTTTATGATTTTAGTATTGGATTATCATATTGTATTTTACATATCTCCTTCGGGTGTTTTATGCTATTCATAATTTTCAATGACGCTTTAATCTTTTATCTAATTTTAACTTTAGTAAACTATACTTTACATACTATGTTTCATTGTGGTTTTATGCTGTTTTATGAATTTTCGCAAACATTTTTAGCTACAAAATAAGTTATTCCAAATCTTTATTCTACATCTGTGGCTATATTGCAAAAACCTGTGTAAAGAATAACCACTGTATCACTGTAAATATATTTTAGAAAAATATGGCCGTTTTAACATTACTGTGTTATAAGGTGTGATGGAAGATAAGTTGCTGCAAGATGGTAGTAGGTCACGACAGACAGTTGCAAATCGTTGCATTCAGCAAATAGTTTGGTTACTTCAGCCGTTTGTTTGATGAACACACAATATTGGCTCTGGTATGCGAGTCATATGACCGAGTTGGTATGTGGGTACATAAGTTCGTACGTTAGAAAATCTAGATTTTGTGTCTAATTCTGCCCAAAAATTAGTCCGATCGTTCATTAGCGAAGCTAGAGCGAGATCGTCAAGACATTATCTTTGAGTGTTGCAATCTCTTAGAATTGGCAGAATAAGGTAAAGTTCATACTCTTCGTTTTTCTGTGTGAATTGTGAACTCATGTTTTTTAACATGTTTCAAGACATTTTTGAACTTGTGTGGGAAGTGAACATAACCTTTTACCATTTTTATATTCTATTTTATTGTGTTCTATTTACCAGTAGGCTATTTACTCATGCATTTTAGACTTTTTATTATTATGTTTTGCACTTGCATATTTTTGGGAGATTATTATTTGTGTTTAATTCTTTCGACAGATGTCGGTGGTGGGAACATTGTGGTGAGAACATTGTGATGGTGATGACATTGTGTGGCATGATGTTATCATGGTGGTGTGATTATAGAAAGACAGATGCAAATCTTGCAATGTCTAAATTTCCCATGTGGTAGACTTGTGAGACTAGACTACAATGTCTAAGATAGAGTATGTGAGAGTTTTTTGAATTTGCAGGCTATTAGCCACAATCAGATTTTTAGTTGGACTGAGACTAAATCTTGAGTTAGATGTTTTTTACTTGATAATTTCATTTATGATGCATTTTAATATTTGCTTTGTTTATTCATTACTTGTTGGGTTGCTTTAAATAATAAATCTATTTTTGTAGGAAAGATTGCATTTCCTTAGATGATCCATTTCATTTCTTTAATGTGGAATGCAAAGAGAAAGAGAATGCGTGAGGCGAACGCCGAGAGAGAGAAAGAGATCTTTGTGACATTTGAGAGAGAGAGAGAGGGGATGCGTGAAATGAAGGCAGCGAAAGACTCGCTGAGAGAAAAAGAAGGGTGTGTGGGGCCTGAGGGGGAATGAGTGTTCAGGGAGTGGGACCAGGGTCGAAACGCCATTGCCTTCTGGAGTTAGGTCGCAAAGATGCGTTACGTAAGTATTTCTACACGGAATACTGAATCTGTTTTCCGGGGTTGTAACAAATATAGTTATCATCCTTCTTTTTCTCTCAGCGAGTCTTTCGCTGCCTTCGTTTCACGCATCCCCTCTCTCTCTCTCTCTCAAATGTCACAAAGATCTCTTTCTCTCTCTCTCGGCGTTCGCCTCACGCATTCTCTTTCTCTTGCATTCCACATTAAAGAAATGAAATGGATCATCTAAGGAAATGCAATCTTTCCTACAAAAATAGATTTATTATTTAAAGCAACCCAACAAGTAATGAATAAACAAAGCAAAGATTAAAATGCATCATAAAAGAAATTATCAAGTAAAAAACATCTAACTCAAGATTATTATTACTCTCTCTCTCTCTCTCTCTCCAAAACAGATATTAACTATGGGAACAGACAGGATGTATGTGGTGATAAATTCATAAAATAGCCTAGTGCGTGAAAGGAATGTGACCACATACTCTAGTAATTAATTTTCCACAAGAACATTGACAACGAGGCTTATGATGCTGATATGCATATACTCGTTTCACGGTGAGGAAGAAACAAAAGCTATGTACATAAAGGTTCATTTTTTTTATTATTATATCTGTGTATTAACCCGTGACTACAAACTTTAACAGCTTAACAAAAAACAATGCACTACATTAATAGCTAAGTAGAGAGCTATCCTACACAATTATTTATTCATTTATCAGTCTGTACTGCCATGGCACTGCCCTTTCTCCATTCAAATACTGCATATATTGCAGTATATGGCATCGGCCATGTCATTCCGGCTCACCCTCTGTAGTCCTGGTAATTCAGAAGTTTGTCGCCAGATTCCAGGAATAATGTGTCCTCCTGACAAATCCTCAACATCAAAACATCCTTCAGGCGTGTAGTGGCTCACATGGTCTCTCCTGAGGAAGTTATGCAGAGATGTGCATGCTAAAACCATGGTTTCAATATTTGATGGAGGTAGTTGAACAGGTGACATAAACAAGCGAAATCTGTTTGCCAAAATGCTAAATGCATTTTCTAAAGTACGTCTTGCCCCGGACAGACGATATGAGAAAATACGTTCCCTTCTAGTCTGATTACTATGTGGAAATGGTTTTATAATGTGTCAGCGCAACAGAAAAGCTTCGTCTGCACAAAAACGTATGGTAATGTCATCCCACTTCCGGTAACCATTCTCTCCCCTGGCAGACCTGCAGTGTCACTTGCAATACGACTAGTGAGAGTACAGTTGTCCCACACGCCTCCATCTGATACTCTACCATTTCTGCCTGTTTGCATCACATATGGCAAGGAGTACGATGCTGTGGCTTCCCTTGTAATTGAAGAAGTACGAACCACTAACAGGTGGAGGCCTTAACACGTTTCCCGTCAATAGCCCCCAAACTGTTGGGGAAATCCCATCTTGTATGAAAGCCATGTGCCACACGCATCCATTCCTCTGGGGTTGTAGGCGTCTATAAATGACATGTAGAAGGAGGGTATGTCAGTGAACTTTAGATTAAGCATATACTATTACTCAATTCCATGACCTTTATCTGTATAGGCTACTTTCATAATCAATCTCTCTCTCTCTCTCTCTCTCTCTCTCTCTCTCTCTCTCTCTCTCTCTCTCTCTCTCTCTCTCTCTCTAGAACAGATATTCACATATATATATATATATATATATATATATATATATATATATATATATATATATATATATATATATATATATATATATATATATATATATATATATATATATATATATATATAATATTGCGCATGCACTACACGTGTCTGTTCTCAATATTATACATTTTCAACGATCCATTACCAATGGGAGTTGATGAAACATCTCGTGCAGCAACAACACCTGTAATGCCACCGTCTGCAGTGTCTACTGCATGTCCTACGGACACAAATTCAACCAGAAGTGACACCTCTTCTACAGTGAATACTGCCAATCGACCAGCCAAAAGGATATGTGACGATGCAGACGATGTTATGCAGAAAGCCCTACACCAGCTGAAGGAATTGTCGTCTACACAGGACACTGCTGAGGATTGCACTGCTTTTGCTACCGTAGTTGCAAACGATCTTCGACGACTGACCGGGGAAACCAAAATTTATACAGGAAAATTCATTTATGATGTGCTTTTTCTTGCTAAACTTGGTCGTCTTTCGTCGACATCAATGGTTAAAGAGTAGCTGCTCACATAATACTGTAGATTGTTGATATAAATTACCACAACTTGTTCTTTGGGAAGGGTTCGTCAGGCTGCACAATTTGGCATTATTTATAATTAGTATAGAAAATATAAGATTACTTGGTGTGAAAGTGGTGTTATCATTAACCTTTAAACAAAACACCTGTAAGTAATCATCTTTGAGAACTGTATATATGTGTATCAGCACCCAGATGCTAAAAACCTGAGCATTGCTTCCAGGCGAGCCTCTGCAGTTATACTCTGCCTCCAATGGGTATCCTGCTTTCTTATGTACGGTTCCACTTTTGCAAGGAGTGTAAAGAAACTATTTACATCCATTCTCATGTACTTGATAAAATCTTGCTCACGTCCATCTTGGAGTTCACATAGCATAGTCACATGACTTTCCAACTCTCCTCTTCTACACAGCCACTCTTTACACCACTCTCTCTTCTGCACTCTGATTTTTTTTCTTTTTTAAACACACTGCAAGTATTACTCCGCACAGCGCTATTTTTTCTTTTCCGCTGTGCTAGGCATGACGAGACTGCCCTTGCATCTTGCCAACCAGGTATTGCCTACTGAACGACATGAACTACCTGACCAAACCACCTATCCTGCGTTGTGGAGTACACCACACACAGACTTTGCCCGGTAAGGGAAGAGACCGTCACGCTCTGCTTAACAGTATGGAGCCTGAAAGGATACCATCATTTGGTAACACTGCTTCAGAAGCGAGAGAAATACAAACAGCGGGCAGTGTCTGCCGGGCACTGCTCGATAATGTGGGTCCTGTTCACACTACCGGGCAGTGCCCGACGGGCAAACACTGTTACCATAGCCCATTTCAATGCACAAGGTGGGAGGGTGATTGGCGGGCACAAACGCAGGTGATTAAAGAAGGGGAAACCACGGGAAAACTAGCGAGTACCTCGTGAGTGCAGTTGAGCAAAACACCAGAAACTGACGTGTCCGGTGATTTGTTTCGCCGACGGTGGTGCCAAGCACAAAAGGTTTCCAGGGCCTTAGTTTATTATCGATCTCTCACTTACAAAAGGGTGTTCTGTGTATACTGTCATCATGTCCAGCAAAGAACCTACAAACATTCACTGGTCAAGGCAAGAAATTATACAATTAATTGACTTGTACCGCCAACGTCCGGGCCTATGGAATGTCAAAAGTGACGTAAACAAGGACAGAGCTAAAAGTGTAGCGGCTCTGATGGCAATAGCCAAGGAATTACGCAAGACATGTGCTGCCATTACCACAGGGGATATAAAACGGAAATTAGAGACCCTGCGAAATCAACATAGACCTGAAATGCGACTGGTTGAAAACTCACGCAAGTCAGGAGTTGGGATAGGTGACATTTGCATCCCCAAATTACGGTGTTTTAATGACCTTTCTTTCCTCAATGATGGTGACACAAACAGACCATCTCTCTCAAACATAGATACTGGCTCCAACGATACAGCTGAGGAGGAACATTCTGATCATGAGCTACGTACGCTCTCTCTCTCTCTCTCTCTCTCTCTCTCTCTCTCTCTCTCTCTCTCTCTCTCTATTTTATTTATTTTTATGATTTTAGTATTGGATTATGATATTGTATTTTCCATATCTCCTTTGGGTGTTTTATGCTATTCATAATTTTCAATGATGCTTTATGAATTTTCGCAAACATTTTTAGCTACAAAATAAGTTATTCAAAATCTGTATTCTACATCTGTGGCAATATTGCAAAAACTTATGTAAAGAATAACGAATGTATCATTGTAAATACAGTTAATTTCATCATTATTATCATTGCTCTCTCTCTCTCTCTCTCTCTCTCTCTCTCTCTCTCTCTCTCTCTCTCTCTCTCAAAAACAGATATTAACTATGGGAACAGACAGGATGTATGTGGTGATAAATTCATAAAATAGTTCGTGAAAGGAGTATGTGACCACGTACTCTAGTAATTAATTTTCCACTATGAACAATGATAACGAGGCTTATGATGCTGATATGCATATGCTTGTTTCACAGTGAGGAAGAAACAAAAGCTATGTACATAAAGGTTCATTTTTTTAATTTATATCTGTGTATTAACCCGTGACTACAAACTTTTGACAGTTTAACAAACAATGCTCTACACTGACAGCTAAGTAGAGAGCTATCCTACACAATTATTTATTCATTTATCAGTCTGTACTGCCATGGCACTGCCCCTTCTCCATTCAAATACTGCATATATTGCTCACGGACATTCCTGGCATCGGCCATGTCATTTCGGCTCACCCTCTGTAGTCCTGGTAATTCAGAAGTTTGTCGCCAGTTTCCATGTATAATGTGTCTTGTCTTGTCTTTTTCTGTAAATACTTAGTTCTCACCGTTATTTAAGAATAAAATAACATCCAGGACTATTTTTTTTCTATCTCAATGAACATCAAAACACTGAACTGTGTATCAGAAGACATGCATTTGTAGTCATAAAACTGGACTTCTTATGGCCCACTGGGTACGTAGCCGGAGCATATGATACTGGCTATTTCTTCGCGTCCGTCCGTCAAACCCGTAATTGCTGTGGATAGTAAGTCACTGTCTCCTTAATTCAGTGACAAAAGGGAATATGTTCGAATATATATATATATATATATATATATATATATATATATATATATATATATAATTATCAAGATCACAGACTTTAATGGCGAAAAGACATACAGTGAATGA
>NC_089741.1:10548370-10560870 GCF_040412425.1 Macrobrachium rosenbergii | reverse complement strand
GGACCGAAAGACGACCGGTAATGGCCATTCGAAGGAATGAGAACGAGTCAGTGGCTGAGAACTCTAATAATCAATGACTAGGCAATAAGTCACTGGCTCATTTTCAGAAATTTTTGTCTAATGGTTTTGTCCGCTCTGAGAATTCGACTGAGCAAAGAAAGGTTAAAATTTTGCGTGACACTGGGGCTGCTCAGTCTTTAATTCTCAGAGAATCTTTACCTATTGATTTAGAATGTTCAAATAAGGAATATGTTTTGTTAAGTGGTTTTCCAGATACGGTCAGGTCTTACCCGGATGAGAGTTTTTATTTATCATGCCCGTCTTTTTCAGGTTATTTAAAACTGGCCATTATTGATAAATTTCCTATCAAAGATGTGGATTTGGTGTTAGGGAATGATGTTGCCCTAATAAATAAAACTTTCCCTATTGTATTAAATTCCAGTAATGAAATATCTGTAGTCACTCGATCGAAGGCTAGTAGTGTTGACTCGGCAGAGTCGGTAGTTGATGTTGATTTGAGTAGTTTAGATCGTAGTGATAGCTTAGTTGTAGATAGTGGTGTGTTGGATAATAAACTTAATTGGACTACTAAGGAACTTATTACAGCTCAGAAAGCAGATTTTAAAGACCTGCCAGTTGAGTCTGGCGAAATTACTGATTTGACTGTCCCTCGATTTAAGATAATTAATATTTTGTATAGAATAAGTAGACCTTTTGATGCATTAACACAGGTTGTGAAATTGTAAAACAGATTATGGTTCCTTTTGTTTATCGAAAGGAGTTAATGACATTGGCTCATTAAAATAGTTTGGCTGGTCATTTTGGTGTTTTTAAAACCACTCGTAAATTGTGTGAAAGTTATTTTTGGCCTAAGATGAAAGATGATGTTAAAAAACTTGAAAATAGTTGTGATGCATGTCAAAAGGTCGGGAAGCCTAATCAGCCAATTCCAAAGGCACCATTACATCCTATTCCTGTTGTTTCTGAACCTTTCAGAGAGGTAATTATTGACGTGGTTGGTCCTCTGCCGAAAACTTGCAGTGGCAATCAGTATATTTTAACAATTATGGATAGGATGTCTCGATATCCTGAGGCAATACCACTACGAAATGTAAAAACTGTAAAAATTGTTGAAGTATTAATTGAATTTTTCACCAGTTCGGAATGCCCAAAGTAATTCAGTCAGATTGTGGGTCTAATTTTCTGAGTAAATTATTTAGGGAGAAGATGGCTGAATTAAAAATTAAACATGTGACTTCTTCTCCGTACCATCCTGAAAGTCAAGGTGTTTTGGAACGATTTCATCAAACCATGAAGTCTATGATAAAAAAATATAGTTTGGTTAATGGTTCCGAATGGGATAAGGAACTACCTTATTTATTATTTGCATTTCGGTCAGTGCCGAGTCAATCTTTAGGATTTTCACCTTTCAGCCTTATTTTTTGGACATTGTGTGCGTGGTCCATTGGATGTGGTTCGTGAATCTTGGGAGGGGACGCCCCTGATATAAATTTATTAGATTATGTTAGTAATTTGGGTGATAAATTAACGAAGGCTTGGAAGTTTGCTGGTGAAAATTTATTGTGTAACCAAAAGAAAATTAAATACTTTTTGACAGAAAGACTAAGGAGCGTAATTTTGTAGTGGGTGATAATGTTTTGGTATTGCTTCCCATTCCAGAAACCCTTTAAAAGCTTCATTTTCAGGACCGTGGAAAATTTTAAAGAAATTAAGTGATGTTAATTATTTAGTTGAAACTCCTGAAAGGAGGAGACCCTACCAGCTGTGTCACATAAATATGTTAAAAGCTTATAAAGGTCGTGACAAAGTTATTCCCGTGGCATTAATTGGTGATACTACAAAGTGTAATGGTATTAATTCTTTTTTCTTTTCCAGACGTGAGTAATTTTGATGATGATTGTTTTGATGGTGCCGAATGGCCTAATGATAATGAACATTCTTTAGAAAATTTTTCAGAAATGGTTTCACATTTGAATTTAGTAGAACAGGGATCTTTGAAAAAGTTAGTTTTTAGTTATAAGGATTTATTTTCGGATGTTCCAGGACAGACCACTGTCCTTGAACATGATGTGGATGTGGGTAACGCAACTCCGGTAAAACAATCCCCTTACAGGTTAAATCCATTTAAAAATGATGTTGTGGATAAGGAGGTTGATTATATGTTACGACACGGGCTGATGGAACCCAGCAACAGTCCGTGGTCTTCACCTGTTGTTTTGGTAAAGAAACAGGATGGTCAATTCAGGCTTTGTTTTGATTACCGCAAAGTCAACGAGGTCACAAAGCCTGATAGTTATCCTTTACCCAGGATAGAGGACTGTATTGACCGGATAGGGAATTCAAAATATATAACTAAATTTGATTTGTTAAAGGGGTATTGGCAAGTTCCGCTGTCCAAACGGGCACGGGATTTGTCAGCGTTTGTAACGCAGCGAGGACTCTACCAATGTAAAGTAATGCCTTTTGGGATGAAGAATGCTGCTGCAACCTTTCAAAGGTTAATGAATACTTTGGTCCAAGGTTTAGAGGGGTGTGTTGTTTATATTGATGATATTGTGATTTATAGTGATGACTGGGACACCCATCTTAAAGGTATTAAGGCCTTATTTCAGGTACTTAGGAAAGCTGGTTTGGTTATAAACCTCAAAAAGAGTGAGTTTACCAAAGCAAAGGTTGTGTATTTGGGTCACGAAGTAGGATTTGGGAAAGTGGCTCCAAAACAGGCAAACGTAGACTCTATTAGGCATATTGAAATACCAAAGTGTCGCAGGGATGTCAGAAAATTCCTTGGTTTAGTAGGGTATTATCGTAGATTTGTTAAGAATTTTTCTGATATCGCTGAGCCCCTGACTAATTTATTACGTAAGAAAATGACTTTTGTATGGTCTAATGATGCCCAAAATGCCTTTGAAAAATTAAAGCAGGTCCTAATGAATTTCCCTATATTGAAAGCCCCTGATTTTGACGTTCCTTTTTCGCTTGCTACTGATGCGAGTGATGTTGGGGTTGGAGCAGTTTTGTTGCAGGAAGATGCTCATGGAGTATCTCATCCTGTTGCCTATTTCTCCAAAAAGTTATCCCCGGCACAGCGGAAATACTCGACTGTACAGAGACTTTGGGATTCATTTTAGCTGTTAATCATTTTCAGGTGTATTTATCCTCTACAGGGACTCCGATTAAAATATTAACGGATCATAATCCGTTGATTTTCTTGAACAGGTTTAGGAATAAAAATCAACGGCTGATGCGTTGGAGCCTCCTGCTCCAGGAATGGAATTTTAGCTTTTCACACATTTCAGGCAAAAGTAATGTTGTCGCTGATGCGCTGCCACACATCAGTGACTGATCGATAGGTTGATTTGAAAAAAACCTTTTTGTTCTTCGTTAATTATTATTTGTAAAGTTGTTTTGTATATATTTATATTAATTGATTTGATTAATCCTATAAATTTATCGAATGTACAGGTTTCCAGGTGTGTTGTAATAATGTTGTGTCAGGTGTTCGTTTTGTTTATGAAATAATTTAGGATTAAGTATTTAAGATTAAGATGTTAAATGTCGTGATTTGCAGGTTTTTCTTCAGTGTCGTCTTTGATTAAGAGTGGTTAAGGGTACTTTTGATTTCTGTTTACTTTAGTATGTGTTGTTGATGGAGGTTAATTTTAAGGTGTTACCATTGTCTTGTGTATGTCCAGGTTAATTTTAAGGTGTTACCATTGTTTTGTGTATGTCCAGGTTAATTTTAAGGTGTTACCATTGTCTTGTGTATGTCCATTAATGATGTGTGTATTTAAGGCCCAAACCCGTTTAGTGTGAGGACGCTCTCTGAAGTGTAGAGGCACTAAAACTGAGTGAAGTGTAGTGAAAAGACGCTCTTTGAAACTCAATGAGTCGCAAAAACAAGTAGAGTTGAGTAAGGACGCTCTCTGGAGTGAAAAGAGGCATTATTGGAAAGTGTTGTGAAGGGCCACAATATTAAGTGTATAGTAAATCATTGATATGTGGACAGTGTGTTACGTTTTTTTTATTTTGGTGATTGATGGTTAGTTTTTATAAATCATTAATCATATACTGTCATGTCCCTGTTCTTTGTTTATGCCAATGGTCCACATTAATTCTTTCTTTACCTAGCTTAGATAGGTCATGGGCTCACGGGTCTGTAGCACAGCACAGCCGTTTTTTAGGCGCTACAGGCTGGTGTATGAGTGGCGACCTAGACTAAGTTAAGGTTAATCTATTAAGGTTTTGGTCCTTATTTTTGTTTAACTGATATTTGCGTTTTCAGAATAATTTAGCCAGGTCACGGGCTCACGGGTCTGTAGCACAGCATGGCCGTTTTTTTTAGGCGCTACGGGCTGGTGTATGAGTGGTGACCTTGGTTGAGGTAACACTAGCCCCATTGTGGTCGATTTATATTTTTGTTGTCGGTTATCTAGGTTGAGTCTAATAATAGGTTAGTCTTGTTGACATTGGTGCTCTGCTAACCTGTGCCCACCACACCACTTGTGAGTTCATGGGGATATTACCATATTTCTTCGTATGTTGATACTGATATTATTTTTGGCGTGGTCACTATAAATTATTTACTTGTATTAGCTTTGAGTATTAGTATTAAGGTTAAGATTTGATATCTATTGACTGTATTGAAAGTGGTACAAATTTTTTGCCACTATCTCTAATCTATTTTTGCCGGCAATGTGATATAGTATTTTTAATCATTTTTTGAGTTTTGTCATTAGACTTTAATTTTTCTTATTGTCCCTGTTTTATTTAATATAGATTTAATTGCTATGTTTGCTTTTGATATTAGCATTTTAATATATTTCTTTAAATTATGAGTTAAGTTCAATAATTTGTAGAAAAATTTTCTTGTGGAAAAATTTTTTTTGTTGGGTGAGGAGGTGTCAGTATGTGTTAAATTTAACATAAATTAATTTGTTTTGAATAAACCACTTTGGCAGTAATTATTTTTTTTTGGAACGTAATAACCCTGTTTCCTCCTCCCCGACATTTCTGACTTGTTGTATGGTTTTAATTACAATGAGCTTGTTTTATTTTCACGTGTGGTGTTGGCCGGAGCTGTTTTCGGCGCTGTCTCGCCAGGTCTGAGTCAGTCGTTTTCTGGACCATTAACATTGTGAGGGCTTGACTTATTTTAGGATTAACTCTGGATTACAATACCCGCCTTTCTTCAGTTGCTGCTGCTGTCCTCCTTTGGGAGATTTATTCATTCTTCAGTCTGCGCCCTTGGTTCAGTTATTTTGCCAAGGGGACCTCTCTGCCAACTGGTAAGGTGTGATTACCTGTCGGACGGCCGTGTCCGTTGATCGTCTTGCGACGTTAAAGTGATTCTTTCTTCAGTCTGCGCCCTTGGCCCAGTTATTTTTGCCAAGGGGACCTCTCTTACGTTTGGTAAGGTCTCAAGAATATATATTATTCCCCTCGACCCGTGATTTGAAGGCTGCGTTAGCCACTACTACCGTTTAGAGCTCACTTAAGGGAAGCAGTTTATTTTTTCGATAAATGTTTAGTGTGTAATAAGTTAGGTTATTCTGACTTTTCGACCTTCTATTACTTTCAGGGCCCTCTCTTTAAAGTGTAATTGCATAGTCTATCTTAATTTGGTGTAAGTGTGTTTGTTATTCGATGTTTTCAGTGTGTGGTTGATTTTTGTGTTTACTTAATGTATTTTGTAAGAGGCTCAGTGGTCATTTCTTTCTAAAAGTTTGTATTAAATATTAAGGTTTTATTTTCAGTTTTTCTTTATCCTGCTTGATTCCATCTCTGTACACTCTGTTTATGGCCATTCCACCTATTGTGGACTTGGTCGTTAGTGACTTTATTTGTATTTTAAGAGACTTGTGTATGATTGATGGGCAGGGGCCCATAACAATATATATATATATATATATATATATATATATATATATATATATATATATATATATATATATATATATATATATATATATATATATATATTATATATATATATATATATATATATATATATATATATATATATATATATATATATATATATATATATATATATATATATATATATATATATATATATATATATATATATATATATATATATATATATATATATATATATATATATATATATATATATATATATATATATATATATATATATATATATATATATATATATATATATATATATATATATATATATATATATATATATATATATATATATATATATATATATATATATATATATATATATATAAAATATATATATATATATATATATATATATATATATATATAATGTATATATATATATATATATATATATATATATATATATATATATAAAATTTTTATCACACCATGATTTATATACAATCATGAAGCTACAAATGTTGCTTAATATCGAAATTCACGCTACCTCGGTATATCTCCGTTGGAGAATTGTCGCTTGAAAGGAATTTATATAAGTGATAAATGAATTGGAATCGTGGGGACACGAACCCGCGACGAAAGCCTATTCAGCGACTCCAGTTGGCGTAAACCATTGAGCCATCAAGAGCCTGTATAAGTCTCTTGCCGAGATGTCGTACTGTTTTTACCCGTCGTGATGGGGAAAGTGTACTAGCCTCGACAATGACCCACCTCCGCCATGACAGTTCATTGGTACGTTTGGAAACGCAGCTCTTGTTATGAAATTTTTATCACACCGTGATTTATATACAATCATGAAGCTACAAATGTTGCTTAATATCGAAATTCACGCTAAGTATATCTCCGTTGGAGAATTGTCGCCGAAGAATTTATATAAGTGATAAATGGTGGAATTGTGGGGACACGAACCGCGATTTAAAGCCTATTCAGCGACTCCAGTTGAGCGTAAACCATTGAGCCATCAAAGAGGTATAAGTCTCTTGCCGAGATGTCGTACTGTTTTACCCGTCGTGAGCGGGGAAAGTGTACTAGCCTCGACAATGACCCACCTCCGCCATGACAGTTCATTGGATGCGTTTGGAATACGCAGCTCTTGTTATGAAATTTTTATCACACCGTGATTTATATACAATCATGAAGCTACAAATGTTGCTTTAATATCGAAATTCTCGCTCTCGGTATATCTCCGCTGGAGAATTGTCGCCGAAGGGAATTTATATAAGTGATAAATGAATTGGAATCGTGAGGGACACGAACCCGCGACCCCTATTCAGCGACTCCAGTTGGCGTAAACCATTGAGCCATCAAGAGGTATAAGTCTCTTGCCGAGATGTCGTACTGTTTTTACCCGTCGTGAGCGGGGAAAGTGTACTAGCCTCGACAATGACCCACCTCCGCCATGACAGTTCATTGGTACGTTTGGAACACGCAGCTCTTGTTATGAAATTTTTATCACACCGTGATATTATATACAATCATGAAGCTACAAATGTTTGCTTAATATCAAAATTCACGCTACCTCGGTATATCTCCGTTGGAGAATTGTTGCTGAAAGGGAATTTATATAAGTGATAAATGAATTAATCGTGGGGACACGAAACCCGCGATAAAAGCCTATTCAGCGACTCCAGTTGGCGTAAACCGTTGAGCCATCAAAGAGGTATAAGTCTCTTGCCGAGATGTCGTACTGTTTTTACCCGGGATGAGCGGGGAAAGTGTACTAGCCTCGACAATGACCCACCTCCGCCATGACAGTTCATTGGTACGTTTGGAACACGCAGCTCTTGTTATGAAATTTTTATCATCACCGTGATTTATATACAATCATGAAGCTTACAAATGTTGCTTAATATCGAAATTCACCTACCTAAAGTATCATCTCCGTTGGAGAATTGTCGCCGAACGAATTTATATAAGTGATAAATGGTGGAATCGACCGGATAACGCTGGACGCGACGAAAACATCTTTCGCGACTCCAGCTGACTTATACCTCTGTTGATGGCTCAATGGTTTACGCCAACTGGAGTCGCTGAATAGGAAAAATTGGTTGGTCCCCACGATTTTTCATTTATCACTTATATAAATTCCCTTCGGCGACAATTCTCCAACGGAGATATACCGAGGTAGCGTGAATTTCGGTATTAAGCAACATTTGTAGCTTCATGATTGTATATAAATCACGGTGTGATAAAAATTTCATAACAAGAGCTGCGTAATTCCAAACGTACCAATGAACTGTCATGGCGGAGGTGGGTCATTGTCGAGGCTAGTATCTTTCCCAATCACGACGGGTAAAAACAGTACGACATCTCGGCAAGAGACTTAATCTCTTGATGGCTCAATGGTTTACGCCAACTGCAGTCGCTGAATAGGTTTGTCGCAGGGTTCGTGTCCCCACGATTCCAATTCATTTATCACTTATAAAAATTCCCCTTCAGCAACAATTCTCCAACGGAGATATACCAAGGTAGCGTGAATTTCGATATTCAACATTTGTAGCTTCATGATTGTATATAAATCACGGTGTGATAAAAATTTCATAACAAGAGCTGCGTGTTCCAAACGTACCAATGAACTGTCATGGCGGAGGTGGGTCATTGTCGAGGCTAGTACACTTTCCCAGTTGATTTCACGACGGTAAAACAGTACGACATCTCGGCAAGAGACTTATACCTCTTTGATGGCTCAATGGTTTACGCCAACTGGAGTCGCTGAATAGGCTTTCGTTTGGTTCGTGTCCCCACGATTCCAATTCATTTATCACTTATATAAATTCTCTTCGCGACAATTCTCCAACGGAGATATACCGAGGTAGCGTGGAATTTCGATATTAAGCAACATTTGTAGCTTCATGATTGTATATAAATCACGGTGTGATAAAAATTTCATAACAAGAGCTGCGTGTTCCAAATGTACCAATGAACTGTCATGGCGGAGGTGGGTCATTGTCGAGAGGCTAGTACACTTTCCCCGCTCACGACGGGTAAAAACAGTACGACATCTCGGCAAGAGACTTATACCTCTCTTTGATGGCTCAATGTTTACGCCAACTGGAGTCGCTGAATAGGCTGATGTCGCGGTTCGTGTCCCCACGATTCCATTCATTTATCACTTATATAAATTCCCTTCGGCGACAATTCTCCAACGGAGATATACCGAGGTAAATGGAATTTCGATATTAGCAACATTTGTAGCTTCATGATTGTATATAAATCACGGTGTGATAAAAATTTCATAACAAGAGCTGCGTGTTCCAAACGTGTCAATGAACTGTCATGGCGGAGGTGGGTCATTGTCGAGGTTAGTACACTTTCCCCGCTCTTTCACGACGGGTAAAAACAGTAAACATCTCGGCAAGAAACTTATACCTCTTGATGGCTCAATGGTTTACGTCAACTGGAGTCGCTGAATAGGTTGACTTGACGGGTTCGTGTCCCCCGATTCCAATTCATTTATCACTTATATAAATTCTTCGGCGACAAATCCAACGGAGATATACCGAGGTAGCTGAATTTCGATATTGCAACATTTGTAGCTTCATGATTGTATATAAATCACGGTGTGATAAAAATTTCATAACAAGAGCTGCGTGTTCCAAACGTACCAATGAACTGTCATGGCGGAGGTGGGTCATTGTCGAGGCTAGTACACTTTCCCCGCTCACGACGGGTAAAAACAGTACGACATCTCGGCAAGAGACTTATACCTCTCTTGATGGCTCAATGGTTTACGCCAACTGGAGTCGCTGAATAGGCTTTCGTCGCGGGTTCGTGTCCCCACGATTCCAATTCATTTATCACATATAAATTCCCCTTCGGCGCACAATTCTCCAACGGAGATATACCGAGGTAGCGTGAATTTCGATATTAAGCAAAATTTGTAGCTTCATGATTGTATATAAATCACGGTGTGATAAAAATTTCATAACAAGAGCTGCGTGTTCCAAACGTACCAATGAACTGTCATGGCGGAGGTGGGTCATTGTCGAGGCTAGTACACTTTTCCCGCTCACGACGGGTAAAAACAGTACGACATCTCGGCAAGAGACTTATACCTCTCTTGATGGCTCAATGGTTTACGTCAACTGGAGTCGCTGAATAGGCTTTCGTGAAGGTTCGTGTCCCCACGATTCCAATTCATTTATCACTTATATAAATTCCTTCGCGACAATTCTCCAACGAGATATACCGAGGTAGCGTGAATTTCGATATTAAGCAACATTTGTAGCTTCATGATTGTATATAAATCACGGTGTGATAAAAATTTCATAACAAGAGCTGCGTGTTCCAAACGTACCAATGAACTGTCATGGCGGAGGTGGGTCATTGTCGAGGCTAGTACACTTTCCCGCTCACGACGGGTAAAAACAGTCACGACATCTCGGCAAGAGACTTATACCTCTCTTGATGGCTCAATGGTTTACGTCAACTGGAGTCGCTGAATAGGCTTTCGTCGCGGGTTCGTGTCCCCACCATTCCAATTCACTTATCACATATAAATTCCTCGGCGACAATTCTCCAACGGAGATATACCGAGGTAGCGTGAATTTCGATATTAAGCAACATTTGTAGCTTCATGATTGTATATAAATCACGGTGTGATAAAAATTTCATAACAAGAGCTGCGTGTTCCAAACGTACCAATGAACTGTCATGGCGGAGGTGGGTCATTGTCGAGGCTAGTACACTTTCCCGCCACGACGGGTAAAAACAGTACGACATCTCGGCAAGAGACTTATACCTCTCTTGATGGCTCAATGGTTTACGTCAACTGGAGTCGCTGAATAGGCTTTCGTCGCGGTTCGTGTCCCCACGATTCAAATTCATTTATCACTTATATAAATTCCCCTTCGGCGACAATTCTCCAACGGAGATATACCGAGGTAGCGTGAATTTCGATATTAAGCAACATTTGTAGCTCCATGATTGTATATAAATCACGGTGTGATAAAAAATTTCATAACAAGAGCTGCGTGTTCCAAACGTACCAATGAACTGTCATGGCGGAGGTGGGTCATTGTCGAGGCTAGTACACTTTCCCCGCCACGACGGTAAAAACAGTACGACATCTCGGCAAGAGACTTATACCTCTTGATGGCTCAATGGTTTACGTCAACTGGAGTCGCTGAATAGGCTTTCGTCATGGTTCGTGTCCCCACGATTCCAATTCATTTATCACATATAAATTCCCCTTCGGCGACAATTCTCCAACGGAGATATACCGAGGTAGCGTGAATTTCGATATTAAGCAACATTTGTAGCTTCATGATTGTATATAAATCACGGTGTGATAAAATTTCATAACAAGAGCTGCGTGTTCCAAACGTACCAATGAACTGTCATGGCGGAGGTGGGTCATTGTCGAGGCTAGTACACTTTCCCGCTCACGACGGGTAAAAACAGTACGACATCTCGGCAAGAGACTTATACCTCTCTTGATGGCTCAATGGTTTACGCCAACTGGAGTCGCTGAATAGGCTTTCGTCGCGGGTTCGTGTATTACGATTCCAATTCATTTATCACTTATATAAATTTCCTTCGCGACAATTCTCCAACGGAGATATACCGAGGTAGCGTGAATTTCGATATTAAGCAACATTTGTAGCTTCATGATTGTATATAAATCACGGTGTGATAAAAATTTCATAACAAGAGCTGCGTGTTCCAAACGTACCAATGAACTGTCATGGCGGAGGTGGGTCATTGTCGAGGCTAGTACACTTTCCCCGCTCACGACGGGTAAAAACAGTACGACATCTCGGCAAGAGACTTATACCTCTCTTGATGGCTCAATGCTTTACGTCAACTGGAGTCGCTGAATAGGCTTTCGTCGCGGGTTCGTGTCCCCACCATTCCAATTCATTTATCACTTATATAAATTCCCCTTCGGCGACAATTCTCCAACGGAGATATACCGAGGTAGCGTGAATTTCGATATTAAGCAACATTTGTAGCTTCATGATTGTATATAAATCACGGTGTGATAAAAATTTCATAACAAGAGCTGCGTGTTCCAAACGTACCAATGAACTGTCATGGCGGAGGTGGGTCATTGTCGAGGCTAGTACACTTTCCCCGCTCACGACGGGTAAAAACAGTACGACATCTCGGCAAGAGACTTATACCTCTCTTGATGGCTCAATGGTTTACGTCAACTGGAGTCGCTGAATAGGCTTTCGTCGCGGGTTCGTGTCCCCACGATTCCAATTCATTTATCACTTATATAAATTCCCCTTCGGCGACAATTCTCCAACGGAGATATACCGAGGTAGCGTGAATTTCGATATTAAGCAACATTTGTAGCTTCATGATTGTATATAAATCACGGTGTGATAAAAATTTCATAACAAGAGCTGCGTGTTCCAAACGTACCAATGAACTGTCATGGCGGAGGTGGGTCATTGTCGAGGCTAGTACACTTTCCCCGCTCACGACGGGTAAAAACAGTACGACATCTCGGCAAGAGACTTATACCTCTCTTGATGGCTCAATGGTTTACGTCAACTGGAGTCACTGAATAGGCTTTCGTCGCGGGTTCGTGT
>NC_089741.1:10473370-10540870 GCF_040412425.1 Macrobrachium rosenbergii | reverse complement strand
ATATATATATATATATATATATATATATATATATATATATATATATATATATATATATATATATATATATATATATATATATATATATATATATATATATATATATATATATATATATATATATATATATATATATATATATATATATATATATATATATATATATATATATATATATATGAAATTTTTTATCACACCTGTGATTTATATACAATCATGAAGCTACAAAAAACAATATTATCCTGAATTCACATTTGTTATATCGGGAATATCTCCGATGGAGAATTATCACCGAATATTTATAATGATAAATGGATTGGTACTGCGGGTCACGAACCCTCGACACACAACTTATCCAGCAACTCCAGTCGACGTTACCACTGAGCTATCAAGAGAGGTAAAAGTTAATGCAGAGTTTGCTGTATTGTTTTTACCCGTCGTGAGCATTAACTTTTACCTCTCTTGATAGCTCAGTGGTAGCGTCGAGTGAAGTTGCTGGATAAGTTGTGTGTGTCGAGTGTTCGTGATCCAGCAGTACCAATCCATTTATCACTTATAAATTACCCTTCGGTGATAATTCTCAATCGGAGATATTTCCGAGGTAGCGTGAATTTGATATTAAGCAACATTTGTAGCTTCATGATATATATATATATATATATATATATATATATATATATATATATATATATATATATATATATATTATTATGATTATAAGAATTCGCTAGCAAATTGCCTCCCCCTCCTTTGTTGTTGTTGGTTGTTCATTTACTGCCAGCTGGCCGATCGATAGACCATCTGTCTATCGACTTAAAAACAAGGGGTTAAAAGATTAAAGGCGCTCCCATTTTTGATAAAGATCTTTCCTTCGAGGCAAAAGTAATCTGGCTTAGGTGTTTCTCCTACAGGCCAAAACCTCCCCTGCGGGCAGCAGGTGCAATGAGTCAAAGCATCTGTGTTGGGCGCACCCCTGCCCCATAGGAGGGGATAAAGGCAAAAGCCCACGAGGTCTCGACACACACGCGGGCTGGAAGATATGGAGGAACTTGTGAAGATGTCCCCAACACCTGGCCCCATCGATGCCCTTGCATCCTAACCACGTGGCCCTTTCCAAAGTATACTTTTCCTCGTGCCCTTCGACCGTATTCCAAGTGTTCGCTCCACCATTGGCCTGCCTCGAGCCCACACGCCATTGCCTGGAGTTTCGAGGAGTCCCCATCGCCTTGCCCCTTTACGGAAGCCCTTGCATCTCACCACGTGGAAGAAACTCGTCCTCGGAAATCGCAAGTCGTCCACGGACCGCCTTCTACACGCCCTCGGAAAATCTGCTAAGGTAAAGTGCCCTGGAAGAGCCCCATTTCAGTCACGCTTTTGTCTCGAAATATTTGCTTACAGAGAAAGCCAGAAATCACCCTTGTCTAATGTCCGTGTGCCTCTTGCATCGGCAGTATTAAGTCTTTATTACTCCTTTGGCACCCTCAGTGCAGCTTCGAATTCATCATTCTTTGTCTATTTCATTACTGGCGTATAATGTGCATATCTCTCATTTCAGAGGGACCCTTCGTGGAAGCTTCTCGGACTGTGTCTAGAATTCCCCAGTTTCATTCAATCTACTGAGTTCCTCTTTCCCGTACTAATGTCATTTATGTAAATACACTCCTTTAAATGTGCCCACGTGTTTTACGTAATATTTCCCTCAGTAACCAGAGCCCTATGCTCATATGAAATTCTCCTTTGTTTTCCTCTTTTTTTATGTTTTCCCGTACCCACGAAGTCAGAATCACAAGGCTAAATTACTTTAAATTGTTGCTACCTGTCTCACAGAGCCTATTTCAAACTAAAACCACGGAAAAACGTAAAAATGGCGACCTGGCCATAGATCTCGTTTTGCAGTTGCAGTTCCCCTAGCGTTGCTTTATTGCATTTGCAACTTGCCAGATCAGCTATTAGCAAAGCTAAGCTGGGTACGAGACAATTACGAACCTTTTGTGTAAAACCAGCACACAGATCCAGAAAATTCCACGTAAGTAATGTGTTAATCTTAGCAAAACCTTTTTACAATCGTGACTGTTCCTAGGAATTAGAAATAGGGACGCATGTATTCACTGAGAGAAAAGAACCGCCGTATTAGATTCGTTAATGCATGCTTTTCAGGATAGGTAGTTAGGAAATAACCAGTGCTAACCATCCTTTGCTTCGAGGAATAGTGCGAAATTCCTCTGTGTTAAAATCCTTGCCATCTTTTATTCTTGCTTCGAGGAATAGTGCAAAAGAAATTCCTCTGTGATAACTTTTACTTCGCATTTCGAATTAGCGAACTGTTATTTAGGCGCGAATAAAATTCCCCGTGGGACACGACGAAGTCAGCTTGCATTGCTGAAAATTCTCTCAGTGTAGTTAGAATTCGAGTTAGGTGTTAGGAAAGCGAAATTTAAACTCCGCTTATAGGGAAAATTACTAGGCCGTTGTACTGTTATTATCCTCTCAGACGACTGGGAAATTCCCGGAATCCTTAGGTATATAAATATACGGGTTCATTCACCCAGAATCTAAAAATACCTCCGGTGTTGGCCAAACGACCTGCACCCCCACCCCGCCCATGCCCGTGTGTAGCATTTTTTTTTTCCCCCATTCATTTCTCTTTGGGTTTCCCGTTAGTAATTTCTAAGTCCTAAGGGACGAATCGTAATTCCAAGTCCTAAGTGACTCCTAAAATTCTACGTCGCACGTGGCGAGAATTCCTCCAAGCTCCAGTCCTCAGAGACTCCTAAAATTCTACGTCGCACGTGGCGAGAATTTCTCCAAATTCCAGTCCTCAGAGACTCATACAAAAATTCTACGTCGTACGTGGCGAGAATTCCTCCAAATTCCACAAATTCCAAGTCCTACGTGACTCCTAAAATTCTACGTCGCACGTGGCGAGAATTTCTCCAAATTCCAGTCCTTAGAGACTCCTAAAATTCTACGTCGCACGTGGCGAGAATTTCTCCAAATTCCAGTCCTCAGAGACTCCTAAAATTCTACGTCGCACGTGGCGAGAATTCCTCCAAACTCCAGTCCTCAGAGACTCCTAAAATTCTACGTCGCACGTGGCGAGAATTTCTCCAAATTCCAGTCCTCAGAGACTCATACAAAAATTCTACGTCGCACGTGGCAAGAATTTCTCATTCCTGCGGGAACCCAAAATCAAGTCCTTTTGAGACATTATATAGTGTAGTTCACACACATCTAAGCCCTTACGGGACTGATCATTCTAGTTCGTTAGAACAACTCCTTAACTTCACGCTACAGCCGGCCAAGTCCGAGCGTGACAAAATCCAACTACGTCTTCCGAGACGCATATTAGACTTCGTTCGCCAAGAACAACCACGTCTTTCCAAGACACATCCAATTTTAACAAAAGTCTCCTCAGACTTACTAATCAACTGTCTTATTCGGACAGATCCATTCTCCTGCAGTCTGAACAATTGAGTGTTTCAGATTCCTGCAGTTGAGTCTTTTCAGACAACCTGAGTCTTCTCAGACATATCATATCCCCATTATTTCAAGATGGCTAATACCAGAGCCCAACAAAACGAGGATTTCAAATTCTACATGTCCGCTGGGAAGGACATGGGACTATCGGGGCAAGATCTGAGAGCATGGGTTCAAGAGCGAGTGGACGATGCCAAGGCGGAGAGAGCAAGAGAACGTGAGGAGAGAGAGAGAGAACGTGAGGAGAGAGAGAGAGAACGAATTGCCCAAGAGCAGGAGAAGGAAAAAGAACGTGCAGAGAGGGAGAGAGAACGTGAAGAGAGGGAGAGGGAACGAATCGCTCAAGAGCAACGGGAGGAAAAAGAACGTGCAGAGAGGGAGAGAGAACGTGAAGAAAGAGAGAGAGACAGAATTGCTCAAGAACAACGAGAGGAGACAGAACGTGAGAGAGAGAGAGAGAGAACGCGCCCATGAGCTCCAGGTGCTAGAACGACAGCACGCCACCCCCCGCCCCTGCCGCGGGGATGAGTGCCTCAGCCAAGCTCACTCGTTCATGCCAAAATGGACCGAGTCCGAACCCCGAAGTATGGCTTGAAAGGGCCGAACGAGTCCTGGAGTGCTGCGATCTCTCCCCGCGGAACTCTCCCTTGTTCTCACTAAATTCCTGGGCGGAAAGGCCCTCGTTGCCTACCACGCCCTTCCCGCAGACGATCGGGAAACTGGGAAGGAAGTCGACGCCAAGCAGTTACTGGCGCATTTGAGATTACCCCGAGCGGTGGAGAGACGTTGGAGAGAGCAGCCCAGAGAAGCAGGCCAGACTTGGTCCGATTGGGCGTACCATTCGGAGCGGGCGTTGACAAAATGGCTCGATTCGAAGGCGCCACTAACACCGCCGAGGTACTCGAGCGGTTTAAATTCGAGCATTTCCTGCGCTACGCCTCTCCTGCCCTCGCCACTCATATAGTGGAAAAAGCCCCACCAACACTCACCGAGTGTTGCCGAATAGCAGACATGTGGGAAACTCACCACCCTCAAGAAGGATCCATGGGGCGGAAGATAACTCCCCGTCCCTCCTCGGAGGTTCAAATTCCCACAAAAATGGGAACTCGGGCAAGCCCATAACTTGCCATTATTGCAAGAAAACGGGGCATTCCTCCGAACAGTGCGGAACAAGAAACCGGCTCCTCTCTCCCCGGAAAACCGACAAATAATTTCGCCTGCGCCCTCCACAGGGGCAGCGGAAAGATTTCAGCCAGACCTTTTGCACGGCGTGCAAGGTCTATGGCCATTCTCCCGCATGGGCGAAATGCCCACGCAATAATAAATCAACTACTCCCACCGTCGCCTTGGCCGTCACAGATCCCAAGTCATTAGGCCCTCCCGCCGAAGGGCCTGTATCGTGGCCCCTCCACGAGGTAGCGAGCCGCGCGCCGAGTCACTGCTTTCGAGGACTCGGGCGCACAAATCTCCCTCATCCGAAGGACAGAGTTCCCTACGGAGCTATCGTCAATAGACGAAAGCTCGTCACGATCGAGGAATAAATCAATTTAAAATGATACTCCCTACGGTCCAGTTGAGAGTCACAAGACCTCACCAATCCAAAATTTGCAATCTTGCAGTAGCAAGCCATCTCCCGGAGGCTATGACGTCATCCTGGGACAAGACTTTCAGTCCCCACCGAAATCACGACAATCTAGGGGTCCCCATTCCCCGAATCATTCGCGGGCGCGAGTAATCCTCCCCGCTTCTCCCTCAGCCAAGACTGGCGCCCCTGGGTACCAGGAGGACGTGCAGTCCCCACCAGTGCCACCTGAGTACGATGTACAGTGGCCCCCTCGATCGGTTCCCGATCCAATTTCCAGTGCCCGGCCCTGCCTCAGTGCCAGTGCCAGGGCCCCAATCAGATCTCCCTTCAGGAGATGCCAAATTCCTGCGGTGCCACTTGCATGCCCGAGCAGGGCCAAGCTCGTCCGCCCTGACCGACGAGCCCAAGAAACCTCTGATAGCGCCTGCCTCTGCCCTAGTGCCAGCGCCAGAGCGCTACACCGATCTCCATTCATGGGATCCAACTCAGGACCCCCTCTCCCCCGGCCTGGCACCGCTACCAGCGTCGGTCAGAGAGACGGTTCCTCCCGACCACCGCGGAAGCTTACCTGCAGGTGCGGCCTCGCAACCCGTGCCTGAGCTGGTCATCGATACCTGCGAGCCGCTCACGCCACCCCCGACCGCCTCCTCTCTGCCTCAGTCCGTCGCCGACGCAATTGCAAGTCAGGATTCTGCCATATCTCACTTGGCCGATGAACTACAAGAGCCGCGACGGATCATGGTAGAACCCGCACGGAACCCTCCTGCGTCAGCTGTCGCATCAGCAGGCCCAGGTGGTACTCCGTGCCGCCCTCCGGTCGCGGGCCCTCCGCTTCCCCGGCCGAGGACGACTGTCCCATTAAGAAAGGTTCGAGGCGAAATTACCACGGGCGTGGGAAATTCCAGGTAGTTTACAAAGAGCTCTAGAGCTCCCATGGCACCTGTGCCGCCATTTCATTTTTCGAAGGTCTTGGCACCCCTAATCCAGAAGGGGATGTCAGGCCCTCCTCTATCTTCTTCCGTTCCTCAGGAACTGCTATCTCTTATCCCCTTCTATTAATCTTCCCTTAAATTATCCCCACAAGAGGCAATTAAATACGGGATACCATCCCCCACACAATGTATAAATCATTAAGAATAACAGAGTGAGAAGTGGCACGCCCTTGCGCCCATACCTTGGCACCGGGCGTGCGTGTCAGCCCCCTCCTAAAGGAGTCGCGCCCTTCGGGTGCACTTTCCTCGCCCTGGGACTGAAGTGATAGTCCGGGCCGTAATTTATAGGCAAAGGACGATAAATTCCCGCCTAACACAATAAAATCCTCACTCTTTTTCCCTTAGCTCTTCTGCCAATATCATTTACTTTCTTTTAGTCATTTAGTTATCTTTATTTTAATGAATCGCGAGTCATAAACTCTTGCCCTTGTGATTTAAATGCCCCTTTTGTAAGCTCTGAGGGACGTGTCCGCCTTTCATATGCGGTCAAGTTTTCATTCGTAACGTCTTGGTAATTTTCCTTTTGTTATTATTATCCCTCTTCCCCCTTCCATTCCTTCCAAGATCGCTGGTTGTCCTACCCCACATCTTTTGTCTGCTCGCCCCGTCATAACATTGAGTAGGCAGTAGACGCATAAAATTAGCGTAGTTTAAGGTTAGCGAATTAAAACCTCGCGAATACTCTCGCCCGCATACAGCTGTCAAAATCCGTGTGGGGCCGGCTAAGCAAAGTACGTAAAAACGAAGATAAATTATCAATGCGAATATGTATAGTCATTACAGTATCGCGTAAAAGGGGATGTCATTTACAAAAGTAAACGCTGTTTTTAATTTACACAGCCTCTTCAAGGCAGATTGTACTAACCGCATGCATTTGATCTAAAATTAAGTAACCGTGTATTTTAATTCTTGAACAATAACTTTTCTTTTCATTTGTTGGCCATAGCCTCATAAACGTGGTCCTATAATTCACAATTGTTCGAGTCACATTATAAAGTTACCAGTGGGTAACCAAATCTAAAGTAATTATTCTTTTGCAAGTGTTTAAATCACTTTGCGTTCTGTTAACGAAAATTGTCCCAATGTGTTATTAAAAGTAATGTCACAGCTTCATAAAACCCTTAGGAGTAAAGTTCATTGCAAGGCAGAATGTAGAGTAACGTAAAGCATTTGCCGCTCATTCTTGAATATCGATGTACACACCCGAAGGAGGTATGTACATCATCTTGTATGGGGAGGTATCATGATTAGCAAGAATTCGCTAGCAAATTACCTCCCCCTCCTTTGTTGTTGTTGGTTGTTCATTTACTGCCAGCTGGCCGATCGATAGACCATCTGTCTATCGACTTAAAACAAGGGTTAAAAGATTAAAGGCGCTCCCATTTTTTTATAAAGATCTTTCCTTCGAGGCAAAAGTAATCTGGCAGGTGTTTCTCCTACAGGCCAAAACCTCCCCTGCGGGCAGCAGGTGCAATGAGTCAAAGCATCTGTGTTGGGCGCACCCCTGCATCATAGGAGGGGATAAAAGGCAAAAGCCCACGAGGTCTCGACACACACGCGGGCTGGAAGATATGGAGTGAACTTGTGAAGATGTCCCCAACACCTGGCCCCATCGATGCCCTTGCATCCTAACCACGTGGCCCTTTCCAAAGTATACTTTTCCTCGTGTCCTTCGACCGTATTCCAAGTGTTCGCTCCACCGTTGGCCTGCCTCGAGCCCACACGCCATTGCTTGGAGTTTCGAGGAGTCCCCATCGCCTTGCCCCTTTACGGAAGCCCTTGCATCTCACCACGTGGAAGAAACTCGTCCTCGGAAATCGCAAGTCGTCCACGGACCGCCTTCTACACGCCCTCGGAAAATCTGCTAAGGTAAAGTGCCCTGGAAGAGCCCCATTTCAGTCACGCTTTTGTCTCGAAATATTTGCTTACAGAGAAAGCCAGAAATCACCCTTGTCTAATGTCCGTGTGCCTCTTGCATCGGCAGTATTAAGTCTTTATTACTCCTTTGGCACCCTCAGTGCAGCTTCGAATTCATCATTCTTTGTCTATTTCATTACTGGCGTATAATGTGCATATCTCTCATTTCAGAGGGACCCTTCGTGGAAGCTTCTCGGACTGTGTCTAGAATTCCCCAGTTTCATTCAATCTACTGAGTTCCTCTTTCCCGTACTAATGTCATTTATGTAAATACACTCCTTTAAATGTGCCCACGTGTTTTACGTAATATTTCCTCAGTAACCAGAGCCCTATGCTCATATGAAATTCTCCTTTGTTTTCCTCTTTTTTTACGTTTTCCCGTACCCACGAAGTCAGAATCACAAGGCTAAATTACTTTAAATTGTTGCTACCTGTCTCACAGAGCCTATTTCAAACTAAAACCACGGAAAAACGTAAAAATATTATATATATATATATATATATATATATATATATATATATATATATATATATATATATATATATATATATATATATATATATATATATATATATATATATATATATATATATATATATATATATATATAGGTATATATTATATACAGTATATAATCTTTTCGCAGAATATTTTTTTGGCACTACTCATGAAGAATACTGGAAAGAAAGAGTCATGCACATAAACTGACATTTTTCTCAGAGTACTGAATATGTTCTAGCGAGCAGAAAGCTTCTATGGCTAAAGATGTGTCCTCGCAGCTGCTCTTTTAATCTGGCTGATTTATGCGTTACCTTTGGTGCCATTTAATTTCATTTGGCTGGAGCACCTGCTTTTCTAACAGACGGTGTTAATTTCCAGCATGGATTACCACGGAAATATCACAGCCGTTTAATTAGAGCAGTGAAGTTTCTAAACTCGTGTTTCTACGCGTTCAATGTATGTTTAAAGAAAATGGTTTGGGGCAGTGAACTTATATACGAACAGTACTCTCACACATATGATCTCTCTTAATCACACCACACACACGCACACATGTAAGCCAACTTGGGAAAAGAAGACCTCAAAGATTTCGAAGAAGCATCCATGGTGCAGTCTATTTGCAAGCTAAATGCAATCGTATAGTTAGCGACACATCATACACAGCGGATCTTATTCTTCGGTCCATCTCAAGGTTAAAAACAAAAAGGAAGAAACAAAATCAAAGTCAAATCGATTAGGGTGACCTCCTCCGTAAAAATTATCAAAAGAAACCCTTCTAAACTCATACACGCATACAAAGTTTAACAGCTTGATCACTCACATAATTGTACTTGGGATTCATACACAGAAAAACGGGACCTCATTTAAACGGGCTGATATCTTAATGAGCGTTTATGTACAAAAATTACAAGTTTTTATGGACTAACTGTGTCCATCATCCGGCTACAGAAAGATAGGGACAGTTGGTCTTGGAAAGCTTGTAACTTTTGTGAATAAAATTTGCCAGATACCATTCTGTTTAAATGAGGTCCTTTTAGGTTATATATAATTATATATATTAACTTTAACACATACACAATTGTTCTGTGCATTAATTAATACAATTACTGACAGGACCTCATTCAAACTGGATGGTATTTAGTGGAGATATTTATTCAAAAAAAAGTTACTAGCTTTCTAGGACAAACAGTACTCATTCTCAAGCATCTGTACAATGACCAGATGCGTAGTCCAGCTGTATTTATGTGTGTGTGCTGGGTACTTTAATCCTATAGTTGTCTTCCTCCTCCTGTGTGACCTCCCCCTCGCGACCTTGGTCTTTCTCTGCCCACATCTTCATCCAGGTGTTCATGTCCCAGGTGTTCATGTCCTCTTGCGTTTTTCTTTTGTTTCCCTGCTACTGTGGAGAGTACAATTTTTCTTGATATGTTGTCTTCAAAGCCGTTTCCAGTGTTCCCTGCCAATGTTTTGTTAGCGCTTGTTACGAAGGCATTCTCTACAACCAGTCTGGCCATTTTGTTGGTGTTCCTGTACAAAAAAATTCATATTTTCCTAGTCTATTTTGTGGCCTTTTTCCTAACAATATTTGGCAACTGCTGACGTCTGATTATAATGTCTTATGTTCTGCATGTGTTGTTTGCTTTGCTCTTTACAGGATTTGCCAGTTTTGCCAGAGTACCCATCTTCACAGTCATTGTACAGATACTTGAGAATGAGAGTGTTTGTCCTAGAAAGCTTGTCACTTTTTTTGAGTAAATATCTCAACTACACTATTAAAAAAAAACCATAGTTTTAATCAGAAAATTTCCGTAAAAATATACGGTTCACAGCCGTATTTCAGTAAAATGGGCAACCATACTTTTTACCCTACACTGCTATTACCTTTTACGGGTCAGTTACAGTAATATCATTCCTACAAGGCCAACCTACCTGAAATTACGGAACACTTCCGTATTTTGAGGTATAGTCCCTATCCTATAACTTAAATGTTTTCTGACAGAATTATGTTAAATGTTAAGACTAAGCCTACAGAGCGCGGAGCCTTGCTAACGCACCATCAGGTAGAGCAGGTAAGGCAGGAAAAGCAGTGGAGAACTTCAGGAGGCACAGGAGCTATGAAACATTAAAAGCTTCAATTTTTCTTCTAAATCATTAAAAGTACAATATTGTAGAAGTTATTTTTATTATTATCGCATTGGCATCTGTCTATATGAAGTTGCCATCCGCTTCCACCCAACGTAACTACAAAATTATTAGTTTATTAATATTATAATAATATACTTGTACATTTACCGTTACCAACATTACGTTTTATGAAACAGGCAAAAAATAAAAGTTCCACTGTATATTCAAAGGACCAAAAACATCATATATACTACAATATGCAACTCCTATGTAGATATGAGAATATAAGGAGACATACCAGTACTCCAACACAGAAAAAAAAGAAGTCCCAAAAGATTCCAAAAGGGATAGCCACAGTTGCCTAAATCCTACACCGTTGTTACCCGAAGAAGAAACGGAAAAAAATTTGGAAGAAATCAGACAGGAATTAGCATGTAAAGTTCAGCTGCCACCAACAGCTGAACTCGAGTCATTACTTAACAGGACATATTATGCCCAGAGAAGGGCTATTAATGATAAGTTGCCACTGCATGAACTACAAGCTAAGTGGCCTTTTCTGTTTAAAGAAGTTGGCATGGAAGTGCACTTCAGAAATTTATTAGGGATTCCAATGAAGGAAACTCTGCAAAAGATGATTAGCCTTAGAGGGCCTAAATTTCTTAAATTCTTTGAAGAAAAATATCTGTCCAGTAAGAAAATTGCAGATGCACTTGCTGAATTAAACACTGTGCGCAGTGTAGTCGACAATGATCGACCCATTTTAGCAACAGTCATGTACGTGCTCTGCCACATTTTCGGAGAGGATCCAAATTTCCTCTTCAGACACGTGACTGTGGTTGGAGAAGTCAGTAGCTTGATGTTACCAGCAACACCATGCCTCATAGCAGTTGGTAGGGTGTATTTCTGGAAGAATCAAAAGTTTTAAAGCAGATGTTGTTTATGTAAACAATGTGATAACTTTTTCATTAACAATTGTAGATCCTAGGCCTGCTTGAATTTTGCAAAATTGGGGAACGTTTTTTTAATCTAAATCATTAAATCATATAATTATTAAATACTATATATTATAAGTAGGATTGCATGTGACTCTAAATCAGATCATTCCTATACCCTTACTACATTATAGTAAGATTTCTTATCACTGCATGCTTATGCTCTCAAACTTTTAATTTGAAACCACCTTTATACTTGATTTTATTTCAAACTTTATACCTTTCTTCGTTGTTTGTGATGCTCCATATGACCCTCTTTCTAATTCCACATCTTAACTTTCCATGCTACTGTTCCTAATATACTATTTTCAGAACTGTCTTTATTTGCACAATGTTACTACCTTTAAACTTCCCTGCTCCTACTTCCATTCTATAACTCCAAATTTTTGCCTTTCATAGTATGTATGTACTCTTGTATGAGTGCAATGTGCAATGATTTGTACTTGAATTCTGCAACTTCCTCAGGGACCTTATTATTTGTTAATCTGCATTCTAATACATGACGTATCCATACACTGTCTTGTGTGGTAAACTCCATAATTTTTTTATGTAATACCAGGAAACTCTCCCTACCATTTGTTAGTGTTTGGCTTTCTAATTGTCACCCACTGTCAAAATAATTTTTTTCTGGGCAGTTTCTGCAATAAACAGTGCTTCACTTAAATAATATATATAGATTGGCATTTGCCTCTGTTTTCTCAAACAACTCAAGCTCTCTATTCCCACCACACATGCTATAACAAAATTCTATTGTTACAGTATTTCACAATGGCTTAATTTTCAGGAACATCGGTGCTCCAGGCTACCCACTTCATGGTTGCAGTTGATGGAAGAGTCATCAACTCAGACTTGACTTCACTCGTTGCTGCGATGTCCATGGTTTTCGCAGCGTTTTACATATTTGGTATTCATTACCCATCAGAAGCTTCAGTCACACTGGAATTCATGCAGAGGTAAGCTGTTGTAATAAGTTACTTGATTTTTTTTTATTTGGGCATATCAGGCAAGTACAACATTAAAAGGTTTTTTCTTTAGGTATAAGTGGTTATTGGCATAATTCCTTAAATAGGTGTGGCCCGTACATGCAGGAGATGCAAGCGAGACGAAAATATTGATTAATCTGGCCAAAATCACTATCTCTGACCACCTGACTTGTGCAGGCCTATTGCTGTAAATGGTTTAAAAAGATATCACAGAAAAAAACTAGAAAGGTAGATGAACCACACTGTGGTAGTGAAAAAAGTTTTGCATTCAAACTAAATTTCTCCAGATTATTCTTTCTTCTTAAGTAAACTATCTCAATACTGAGGATAGCAATGAGCATAAAAACACCATAGCTTAATTTATACTGGGACGTTACGCCAAAAAATCACAGAAACAAGTCGTAAAAAAACATTAAAAATGTATCGTTGTACCGAAAAGAATCATCATGTCCAGACCATTCCTACTTCATTCTTCAGAAGATATGTACAAATAAAACATGTACTAGTAATAAGAACAATGTAGGATTGTTCTGGACTTGATGATCTGGCAATAAGGTTTTATGACGCCTTTTTTGGATTCTTTTTGGTACACTGGCACACCTACTTAACGATATGTTTTTTTTTTTTTTTGTATGACTTGTAATATTAACATTTGGTTAATAATATTTGCTAAGAATATTAATATGCTTAATTTGTAAGGAACTGGACGTTTTCACGTAGCTATCGATGTTACTGTCTTTGCACTTAATTTCTGCCTGTACCATATTTCATAAAACTATTCCAAAAGAAAAAACAAGTTTATCACCAAGTAAACATTTCTCTGAGCAGCTCTGTGAAAGTTGCTCAAGATAAGCTTGCTCAATGAACAAAATTGTCTCAGTGTTAAAAGTACCAATAAGATCAGTATAATATTTTGGCACGTACACTGTGTTTCAGACCCTGCACTATTTTTTGACAGTAGATTGGATTACCTAAAGGGACTGGTTAATGTAACAATGTTAGTGTGGAGTATCTGTCACGTCAGTAGGGAGGCTCCACCTTACTCTACCACCCCTACTCTCTCTTTTCGAAATACTGTTTGAACCAGGCAATATCATTCACCACTCAACCCTCCTCAGGCTACTCTGGCCCTTTTATCTGTCACTATCAAGTACAAATATACCAATAATGAATGCATCAATTATATAAAATTAATATAGGCTATAAAGCATGTTTCAATGCATAGAGATTTAAACAGTTTTGAAGTGAAAGCACATAAGAAACTTAGATTTAAATGTCCATGTACTGTACTTTGTAACATGTGTGGTGGTCAGCAGTTGATTTACAGTATTTTTACCATCATGTTCATATATCTTGTCATTTTTACATGTGTTTCTTCAAAATAAATCCAGAAAAAGGGACAAAAAATACTAAAACAAAGAAAAAAGTGGCACATACCCATCCAAGAATACTAAAGTTCATTGCAGTTTTCTGCATTTGAGCTTATGGAATAAGGAATAAAAAAGCTTTCACTCTCTTCTCCATCATCACTGTCATACTCTGACCTGTAATTCTGCCGAGCTGATTATATTTCATTGCCAAATGTATGAATAAATAATGGAAGATTTTGTGCTAAAAAAATTATGATTAAAATAACTTTTTCAAGAATAAAGTTCTTGGAAGTTAATCTTCTCACTGTTTTCTCCAATTGGATATATGACCTGCGCGAGGAATTTTATGTTAGTATTTCAGTTTTAATTGTAAATTTGCAAACAAAATGCAAAGAAATATTAGAAAATTCATGTATAATTCCCAAAAAGTTACTGCACACTTGATGTCAAGTAATTTTACATAAATATTTTACATGTATAGAATTTGTTACCAATTTTAGTTTATATCTGTTTTGATATTGTATGAGATGTAATTATAATTTCACAAAATAAAGTTATTAGAAAAAACGTGTACTGTATATAACTAGGTAAATTTTACAATTATCTTATAAAAAGAGGCCCCACAAGGAAGGTAGGAAAAAATTTTTAGAATTATTTTTTTCACCTTTGATGTGTTTTTTTCTTAAATTGGCCACCTCAAAGTTTTGCCAGCCGGGGTTGTAGCACAGTGATGCTGTATATATGTTATGTATTTTCACCCGTATTTGAGAAAATATTAACCGTAAATTATACGGTACGTTACGGGTTAACTTAACAGTAAAACCGTAAATTTTACGGTTAAAATTTTTACGGGATTTTCTCAGATACGGAGAAAATACGGTACATTAAAAATTGCGGGGCCCATTTTTAAAACGGTAAATGCCTGGCAAAATTACTGCCAGGATTTTTACCGTTTTTTCAACGGAAAATTTTGAAGTGTAGATACCATCCAGTTTCAATGAGGTCCTGTCTGTAATTATACATTATATATATATATATGTATATATACATATATACATACATACATACATACATATAATGTATACACGCACGCATACACACGCACACACATATGCATATATATATATATATATATATATATATATATATATATATATATATATATATATATATATATATATATATATGCATATATGTGGTAATGTGTACATATATACATACATACATACATACATATAATGTATACACACGCATACACGCACGCACACACATATGCATATATATATATATATATATATATATATATATATATATATATATATATATATATATATATATATATATATATATATATATATATATATAGTTACCAGCAATGTGTGAAAAGCAGATACTCTATAGAATGCCTAGGCAATATATACAATCCCTTACATTTTTAGGGAAGGTATGAAATATCTGCGATGTTACATACTTTTCCTAGGCATTACATAGAATGACAAGTACTAATCTAAAAAAGTGTAAAATGGGAAAGGTCTTTTCAGATAAAATGTCAGAAAGTGAGACAACAATTAAAAAGTAACATGTTTCATAATGAAATAGTAAAGTACAATAATGCGTTTCAAAATAAACCAAAAAAAAAAAAATAAATGAAGTACAGGATATTCTTACTGGGAAAACAAGAAAATCACAACAACAATTAAAAATTAATATGTTTCATAATGACCTAGGAAAGTACAATAATGTGTTTCAAAAAAAAAAAAAAAGCACGAAAAGAAGTACAGGATATTCTTACTGGGACAACAAGATAATTACAACTGTCATGACATACTGTCATGACATACTTGTTGAAAATCAATTAGACCCACCTGGCAACGGGAATTAAATTCAGAAAAAAACCATAGGCTTCACCACAGCGCCTTTTTTTATGCCTTTTTTTCTTCTGGCACGGCTCACAAAGGTGAATACAGAGTTCAATATCATGACGAGTAATGTTCTTGTACTTGAGTGGAAGTTCTTTCAACATTCTGTCCTGTCCTCCATTGGTCAATAGCCGAGTGAGCATCATGAAGTGCGTCCCTGACATAAGACTGGATAGCACTGACACCTTCATTACCAGGATAAACCAACCTACTTCTGTTCTCTACCACCATCACATCATAGCGTTTCAGTAGCCAATAGTCCCTTGGTTCTTCTTAGTACTTTTAGTGTTTTTTACAACGTTCACTAGCTTTCCGTAAGTGGCTTCCATTAGAGAAACACAGTTTTGAGGAGTGTTGGCTCATACTTGAAACAGTTCTTTGTAGAACCGTTGTCGCATGTCAGCGTGTCATGAGTCTTGCCCGGACACTACACTCTCTTCTGTCATCTTTACCCACAGAACAATATGGGCCAGCCTCTGTGTCGGCACAGTGCTCCCACACGGCAAACCCCAGCACCATTAACGAGACTACTGTATTCTATACTCTGCCGGTTTGCCTTTTGGCATTGTATAGAATGCCTACGAAACGTATGAAATATCAAGTATCTCATACTTTGATGGCCGACATTGTATATACTGCCTAGGAATTCCATAGAATGCTGGCTTTCACACATTGCCAGTAATACACACACATACATGCATACATACATACATATATATATATATATATATATATATATATATATATATATATATATATATATATATATATATATATATTATTTAGATGAACCCTATTCATATGGAACAAACCCACAGGGGCCACTGACTTGAAACACAAGCTTCCAAAGAATGTGTGTTCATTAGAAATAAGTAAGAGATCATTTATTAAAAAGAAAACAAATTAACAAATAATAAATAAATACACATATATCTAAGTAAATTATTAAAATACAACGAGAACTGTATTAGGGTAGTAATGCATTGCAACTTCGCCTGAACTTTGGAAGTTCCAATTGCAAGACATCCTCAGGGAGATTATTCCACAGTCCAACTGTCTGAGGAATAAAGGACCTCTGAAACTAAGAAATTCAACAGCGAGGCACATTTATTGCATATTGGTTAAGGAAATCTTGTTGCTTCTGGCAGGAAAAGCGGATCTGGGGTCAAATGTGAATGTGAAAGATTTCTGTAAAAATAAAACCTATGAAAAATTGACAAATATGAGACCATCCGTCGATGGTCCAAGTCATAACTGCTATTATTATTATTATTATTATTATTATTATTATTATTATTATTATTATTATTATTATTATTATTATTGTTATTCAGAAGATGATCCCTATTCATACGGAACAGGCCCAGAGGGGCCACTGACTTGAAATTCAAGCTTCCAAAGAATATGGTGTTCATTAGGAAGACGTAAGAAGAGGTAAAGGGAAATACATAAATAAGAGATCTCGCATTAAAAAAGTAAAAAGATATTAATAAATTAAGAAATAAATAAGAATGTATTAAAATGCAAGGAGAATAGTATTAGAGTAATAATGCATTGCATCTTCGCTTGAACTCCTGAAGTTCCAATTGCACGACATCCTCTGGGAGGCTGTGCCACAGTCCAACGGTGTGAGGTATAAAGGACCTCTGGAACTGATGTTCGACAGCGAGGCACATTTACTGCATACTCATGGTGCTGTTCAGCGAATCTGGTTGCTCTCGGCAGGTAAAGGGGATCAGGGATCAATTGTGAATGTGAAAGATCTCTGTTGAATTACAACTTATAAAAAACTGACAAACAAGAGAGCATCCATCGATGGTCGAAGTCATAATTGCTAATATTTGTAAACAGGAACCTACACCATGAACCACTCTATCTAAAAGAGATAAATCTCTAGCAGAAACAGACATCCACACCGGAGAACAGTATTCTAGCAAAGGAAGGGCAAATGACCTAAAACTTGTTGCACAGATTTTATCAGTAATAAAAATATGAGGTCTTCCGTAATACCTAGCTTTCGTGTGGCATTTGCTGACACTTTCATTTGATGTTTCTCAAAGGTAAGATGTGATTCAGATGTTATACCAAGAATAAAGCTTCGGACTCATTCAGCCGAGTTCGTTCACCTGATGGGAGGGATGGGATGGAAAATTGGTACGAGATCTCTTAATCAACAGTGTTTTCATTTTACTGGAGTTCAGCCTCATACCCATCCGACTACGCCATTCACTGCCCTCTGTCTCAATCGCGACATGGAGTGATTCTCTAATCACTCCATTCGCGATTGAGACAAAGGGCAGTTTCATTTCTCATAAGCGGAAAACTTCCTACACCCACAAATATCGCATCATAGGCATAATGAACAATCTTGTTTTCCAGACCAACAACCATATTTACTTGTATACACTAAAATAACAGCGGTCCAAGAACACTACCCTGTGGAACTCCATATACAATAGGTCTTGGTTCTCTACAGATCCAATCAACAGCAACTCGCTGCTGCCTACATATGGGGAAACCTATAAGTAAACCTAAAGCATATCCACCACTCCAAGGTTTTGAAGTTCATGAATAAGAGCCTTGTCATCAATTAAATCGACAGCAGCACTATAATCTATTTGATTACTTTACAATCAAATCCCTTAAGAAGGTCCTCTTACAAATTACATGTCAAATCTAAAAAGAGCATCGCAGTTACCTAGCTGCTTCCTATGAATATTGACTATTAATTAATAATCCTTTAGATTCCACTTACTTATACAGTGGCTTAAAAATAAGTTTTTCGGCAACTTTCCAGAGGACAGGGAGAGTAGAGATCGGCTTGTAGTTCTGCAGTCTGCAGATATGCCACTCTTTCTAACAGGCACTGTATAACTAAGCTTTCGATCATCCGCAAAGGTACTTCGTCGACCTAAAAATCTATAGAATCCACTAATCTTAAAAGACAATACACTAGAAACTTTTTAAAAAATAAAGGAAGAAACCATCCGGATCTTCTCCTTCCCAACTATCAAGATTTCACGAGGTGCACTTTAGGCATTACTTAAGGGTCTTTGCAGCGTCCCTTCGACCCCTAGCTGCAACCCCTTTCATTCCTTTCACTGTAACTCCGTTCATATTCTCTTTCTTCTAGCTTCCTTTCCTCAACCCTCTCCTAACAATTGTTTCGTAGTGCAACTGCGAGGTTTTCTCCTGTTACACCTTTAAAACCCTCATACTGTTAATTTCCCTTCCAGCTCTGAATGACCTCATAGGTCCCAGCACTTGGCGTTTGGCCTAAATTCTATATTCTCTAATCTATTAAAAATTTCCTTAAAAATCTTAGTGCAAAATGTAAATTTTGTAAGAAGGAGCAGTTCATCCTTTAATTTAGGGCCTTAGCGAATTACCATCACCTGTCAGTAGTGGTGGAATGGAAGACGAGCCTGACCCAAAGTCAGATGTTGCCAATTTAGTTCACCACAGATGAGCCTGAGTAATTCCTTCAAGTTTCCTTTTTAAGGTATTATTGCAATTGTATGTATGTATGTATGTATGTATATATGTATGTATGTATATGTGTATATATATTTATATATACGTGTATATATATGTATGTATGTGTGGGTGTGTATATATATATATATATATATATATATATATATATATATATATATATATATATATATATATATATATATATATATATAATATATATATGTTTATATTTCTACGTATTTTCCTTTGATCTTACTGGATTCTGGGCGGCAACGGATGATCGCAGGGAGTTCTTTACATTATCAAGAAGTCTACAAATAATACTGATTAAGGCAACTCCATAAATGAATAAATCAAAGGAAACAATGCTGGCTGAGGGCCTTTTTCATGTGAGGGAAGATAACGTAAACTCAGAGTTCTCTTAATTAACCCTTTGATTACTGTTGGATCGCTTACGATGCATTTCTTAAAACGGCCCGGGACCCGTGAGTATCATACGATATCGCAAGGCCAACAGAATTTTAACAGGTCAACCCATGGGAGCTTGAAATTTTTGTCGTATGCGCATCCATGCCGTCAATAGGTTCAAAGACCGAGGCTGACCCTTGGGTCAGTGTGTCATGAGCGGGGCAGATGGTCAGACATCCATCTCTCTCCCATGTACTCACTCTGTCTCGCGGCCTTGTTCTGTCCCAAGGTCATATATATTGGTCCAATAGAAAGCTCTCGCACCAACTTGTCACGATGCCTATATAGTTGCGCAGTGCGTGACTGTAAAAATATTTCGATAGGTAAATCAATTTATAATTATTATCGGTTTCCGAAAGATAAAGAAACACAAGACAAATGGATTTAGCTGTGCGGGAGGAAGGCTAATTTTAACCCCATGACGCAGCGGATATGCAGCAAGCATTTCGAAAAATCTGCTTTTAAAAGAAATCTAAAATATGAACTACTTGGGAAACCGATTCCTCCAAGATGCATAGAATTCAAGCCTGGAGCAGTTCCAACTTTACATTTACCATCAATTACAGGTAAGACTTATTCTGAATATTATCGTATTAAATTGAAGTGTCAATATTTTTTTTACAGTTTATTCTCTCTCTCTCTCTCTCTCTCTCTCTCTCTCTCTCTCTCTCTCTCTCTCTCTCTCTCTCTCTCTCTCTCTCGTTTCTACTACAGTTCACTTACTAATATGCAGAATTTCCTTAAATTTTCAGGTAATGCAGTATGCGCAGAGAAGACACCATCTGTGTTGAAAGAAAATCAACCTCCTGGCTGTGTTGCAGTTGCAAGTTCATCGACGCCTTTGTCTACCGTCAATTTATGCAAGCATTCAGAAACTGATGGTGGGTACACTTATAATTGTGTGTATATGAATGTGTATATAAATGAATATATGTGTATGCATATACATACATACATCTTTTTTATTGATTAGCGTCAAAATATTTTGCATGTATATTCTATTTGTATTGTTTGTAGGTGTAGAAATACTGTAAGTTGAGCTTTAATTATGTAGGATAATGTGGAAATATTTATACAGGAACCATCTCTATGCAAGGCATTGTCTCTATGGAAATTCATAGTGTGGGGGGATAACAAGGCTAACAGAATTAATTCTGTTGGCCTTGGGGAATAACAGAGGCAGCTGTTCACAGGGATGGGAATTCCCAGGAGATTTAAGAGTGTTGCTATCATCGATAACAAAATATTATTTATTAATAATTTTAAATTGTAAATGTGATCAATAACTCGTTACCCAGATAATAAGTAAGCAAGCAATTAGTATTGTTAATGTAAGACAAGCAAGCAATGAGTGCTAATATACATTTGTTAATACAGTAATCTATATAAACAATGAATGGCATCTATTCCTGTTTGATAGCTACCCACTCACTCTCTCTCTCTCTCTCTCTCTCTCTCTCTCTCTCTCTCTCTCTCTCTCTCTCTAGTGTTTCGACTACAGTTCAGTTACTAATATGAAGAATTTCCTTAAATGGTGAGCACACTTATACAGGAATGGGAATTCCCAGGAGATTTAAGAGTGTTGCCATCATTGATAACAAAATATTATCGATTAATAATTTTAAATTTTAAATGAGATGAATAACTCTTACCCAGATAATAAGTAAGCAACCAAGCTAGCTTTGAGTGCTAATACACTTTGTTAACATAATTATCTACAGTATATAAACAATGATTGCCATCTATTCCCATTTGATTAACTCTCTCTCTCTCTCTCTCTCTCTCTCTCTCTCTCTCTCTCTCTCTCTCTCTCTCTCTCTCTCTTGTTTCTACTACAGTTCACTTACTAATATGCAGAATTTCCTTAAATTTTCAGGTAATGCAGCATGCGTAGAGAAGATACCATCTGTGTTGAAAGATAATCAACCTCTTGGCTGTGTTGCTGTTGCAAGGCTATGCTTTGGCAAGATGTCATCTGTTTCAAAGCCTTTGTCTATTGCAAATTTATGCAAGCCTTCCCAGACTGTCAGTGGTACTGGTAACCTTAGTAAATCTACTGCCCACTTAATAGAGGTCAATAGAAAACTTCAGCAACTGGTAGATAGGTTAACACAAGGAAATACTGCTCTGCTTAATGATAAAAAAATTGGGAAAATGAGAAAAAAATATTAGAAGGTCAGATTAAAACTTCATACCAGAGGTTGATACGCAGCCAGACTAGGGAAATTTTTATAGATAAACAAACTGATGCAATGTTAGGTGGAAAACACATTGTAAATTATGCTCATGGTGATGTTGCTGAAGCACTGGTACTGCACAGTCTTAGCCAAAAACATACAAATATCTAAAACAAAAAAATAAAAAAAATCTTCCTCTCCTATTTGTTAGTACCTTAACCGCCGTGTGTCTAACCTAGATATTGAACCTGGTGTGCTATTGCCAGTGATTCAACTTTTGAGCCAAAAATCCGAAAAAATTTCACATTTTGAGAGCCTTTGTGTACTGTCATTTGATGAGACAAGTGTTGCATCTGACTGGACGTATGAGAAAGGCAGTGACATAACACACGAGCCCAAAAAGAAACTTCAATGTGCTATGTTAAGGGGATTGACAACCCCTTGGAAGCAGTTAGTGTATTACGACTTTGACACTGACATGACTAAAGACATATCAAATAACATAATTATTAAAGTGGAACAGGCTGGATTGATTGTGGTTGCTATGGTGTCTGACATGGGATCGACAAATCTTAAGCTGCTGAAAACACTTGGTGTAAACATTGAAAACCGAAGCTTTACAAATCCAGCATCTAATGACAGGGGAATTTTTGTATTTGCAGATGCACCTCATCTAATCAAACTAATCAGAAATAATCTGTTAGATTCAGGTTTCAAATTAGATGGAAGCAAAGGATGCAAATATGTGACAAATTCAAGCATACGAGAGATCGTCAAGAGAAGTAGGAAAGACTTAAAGACATCATTCAAATTAAATGATAGTCATATTGATGTAGAAGGACCTAGAAGAATGAATGTTCGTCTAGCTGCACAGCTGTTATCTGAAACAGCCAAATCTATACAGTTTTTTGGTGAGCAAGGGCTATTAAGGAGTAAGGATTGGGATACCACTCGTCAATTCATATTGCTAACAGATAGGTGGTTTGATCTTTTTAATTCAAGGGTATTCATAGATTCAAATAAATCATCAAGAAATGCCTATGGGGCATATTTGTCAGCACAAAATCAGATTTTGGAACAAATGGTTGAGACTGCAAAAGAAATGAGAGTTTGTGGGAAGAATTTCTTGTATCAATTCCAGAAAGGGCTAATACTTTTTTCAAAATCCCTCTCTAAGCTGTACCGAATGTTAAATGAGAAATATAATGTAACCCACTTGCTGACTTACAGATTGAACCAAGATTGTTTAGAGCATTTTTTCTGTTGTCTTAGACAAATGAATGGAAACTATGACCACCCATCCGCGGTGCAAATAAAGTACAGATTAAAAAAATTTCTTCTTGAAAAGGAAATTGCCTTGATGGGATCTCGGTATCACACTGAACAAGAATGCGATGATACCAATATTTCAGATGTAACACTTGCTAAAATAGATACCACTGCTCCTAACATTAACACAGAAAATTTAGAGGAAGAACTTGGCTTATCTGCAACGATTTTTGCTGTGGATGGTGATGAGCTACAATGTGATGAACCTCCTTCATTTGATGTACTGTACAAGGTATGACTTTTGAGGAGGCCATGGAAACCGAGGCACTTAGGTATGTTGGGGGTTTCTTGGTATAAAAATGCCCTCAATATGAATTCCTAGGATCCAGTGTTACAAAGCATGATAATACTTGGCTTTCAGCCATAAGTAGGAGTGAAGGGAAACTAAAAAACCAAACCAGGATTTTTTTAAACAGTTACAGACCATGGAAATATTGTTTAACTGTTACCATGGAGACTCCTCACTAAGAGGTGGGAAAAAATGCTTTAAAAAAATTGACAAAGTGCATAGCAAATTTGGTTTCTTTACCTGACGATGTCATTGTGTATTTCATGAAGTGCAGAATAGGCCTATTTATTCTTCAGAATGAGAATTATTCTGGACAGGAAAATATCAGAAACGAAAAATATTGGGAAAAAATGTCAAAATTAATAGCAAAGAATTTCCCAGTGCAGAGAAAATGTACGGGAAAAATAATCAAAATGTACATATAGAAGAAGAAGAAGGAGAAAATAACAAAGCAAGAAAAGAAAAAAATGATAGATTTTGTTAAGGGTAAAGAAGAAAATGAATTGTAGAAATAAGCTGTAATAGATTAAAACATGTAATGTACAGTAGTATGTAATATGCAATAGTATGAAATAAATTAGATTACAATTTTTTTTTGTCTTCCGGTCAATTTTGCACCTTAGCATATTTTTTTTTCTTAAATTTATATATATGATTATTGAGAGGTCACCATTGTATAAATGTAAATCGCCTCCATCATATATGATAACGGTAATTAATAATAACAACAATAATAATAATAATACAATAATAATAATAATATCAAGAGTATAATTATAATAATAATAATAATAGTATCAAGAGCAAAATAATAATAATAATAATGACAATAATAATATTATTATTATTATTATTATTATTATTATTATTATTATACACTTGATATTATTATTATTATTATTATTATTATTATTATTATTATACTTTTGATATTATTAATATCAAAAGTATAATAATAATAATAATAATAATAACAGTATAATTAAATGTGATTATGAATAAGTAGTGAGAGAGAGAGAGAGAGGACACGTGGTTCAGTTGTCGAACCTAGTGACGTCACATTAATAACGGCTATCCGAGTAAAGCTGCGCGTGGATCGACCTGTTAAAATTCTGTTGGCCTCGCGATATCGTTGCGTTGACCGCCGGCAGATTGAGAGAAGAGCTAGTGGGAGTGAGTTGCCAGTAAATTCCAGCCCAGAGATTTCGTATTTGACGGCAGTGGTAGCGGTATTATGTCAAGATGTAATATGAATGAAAATTCAAAGGAAATAGATTATTTTTTTTTATTTTTCAATAACGAATTTATGGGACTGATTGTTGAAGAGATGAACCGTTATCAAAGATTCCTTGATGATACGCTTGGAGGTGCAGTACCAAAATATTTTCAAAAGTTTGCTCAGATTACTGTGGAGAAAATGATACGGCCCAGTGTAATTATGATCATGTCACATATAATCAAAGATACAATGTAGGACTGTGTGTCGCTCCTTGTTTCTGACAATACCACGCACATATAAATTACCGAAATTCTGTCATAAAAGTTTTGTTCAGATTACTATGTTCATCTTGTAAAAATATTCAAATTCATAACTATTCGTTATTCAGATATTGTTTACTTTTATTCAACTTATGCCACAGAAAGCTTCTTACAATGATACTGTCTCATGTATTTATATATTTTCTGAGAGAGAGAGAGAGAGAGAGAGAGAGAGAGAGAGAGAGAGAGAGAGAGAGAGAGAAATTACTATTTTGTGTTCAATGTTCCTTTTCTTTCCATTGAATGCGGATATCATAAAAAAATAACATTCGTCGCATATGTAAATCTGATAAATAAGGCACTGATGATTTATGACATTATAGAAGAATACTAACAACAATATAACAACAATTACCATGGGGATCTATGACCATAGAAAAGGTGAAGGAAAAGAAAAATTATGTACAAAACCTTGCAATTTCCTCATATCCTGGTTCAAAAACAATTACACAAATTCCGATAGTGTCAGTAATTATATATATATATATAAATATATATATATATATATATATATATATATATATATATATATATATATATATATATATATATATATATATATATATATATATATATAAATATATATATATATATATATATATATATATACATATATATATTGTGTGTGTGTCTAATCATTTTTCTAAAGGAAATTAATTCAGCATTTTTATAGGAATAGGTGTAAAATAAGGTCCGAATAAAGTAGAAGAGTAAATAGATAGCCAGTGATTACACACACACACACACATAAATATATATATATATATATATATATATATATATATATATACATATACATATACATATACATATACATATACATATACATATACATATACATATATACATATACATATATACATATACATATTCATATATACATATACATAATATATAAACATATAAGTACATTTTTATAAATATTCTGCTGTTCGCCCTCTATGCATTTTTATTGTAGAAAAAATAACGCAAAGACAAGAAGGCGTCTTCGTATATGCAGGGATAGGCTGGGTATTTCAAAAAAATAAAATCTTTAGCAGAGATAGGTTAGCATTAGGGACCTAACCCACAGAGAGGGTTTTCACCCAGTAACCTCTAGTAAAGGTGGTCTTAAGCTTCCTTTTGCTTTGTCCTACGTATTCGGCGATGTCTGTCAAATTTTCAGACTGCCTGGGGCGATGGACGAAAGCGTAAAAACAGCCCAACGCTATAGTAGCTGACCTGCCCTGAGACCTGATCCGAGTCAGAAAGAGTAACGTCATCACCGAGAACGCACATCGTGCTTAGGCAAAACTGTGTCCTTTGTCCCGCCCCCCCTTGTCTTCTCATTAGTGAACAACATTACCGTGTGTTTCCCAGATGCCGTATCGTCAGTTGCAGTGCGCAAGCAAACCACGTAACAGTAAGTCTGAAAACCGACAGTATCTGTTGTTTACTAATATTTCTTCCCCTATATTTCAACCTTTCTATTGTTTCCTCTTCACCACCATCTACGATAATATGGTATAACCAATTTACTTTTATGAAGTCTAGTGTAAGAATAATTAATATTGCTTAGCGACACTCAACTATTCCCATGCAGTAAGCAGGAAAAAGGGAAGGTTAAATAAGTAATTTTCAGCATTCAGGCAGCCTTTTGTCTCAATCCCATTGTTCGGAAGAGAATTATCCCTCACTCATACGAAACTGCGTGCTATATCTACCAGCATAGACCTCCGTTGTATTATAACTTTATTTGAAGCAAGGCAAAATTGACTGTGTCCTACGTGGGCGAAAGTTCATGTAATTTCCTCGCTGACCGCACATTCTTTCTTTGTCGGAGCCAATTGGGAAGTAAGGGGGTGTTTGTTGTAATCCATGTGTTGCAGAGTAACCCTTTATTCCCTGTATTGTTTTTTTTCTCCAACTGGCAACCTTATTTAATTAAGTAATTGTCTGCCTTTGAGGTTAACTATTAGCCTTAAAGGACAGGTTACGTGTGTCATTGGCAACTCAGGGCCTCATAAATTATGTTAATTAATAAACTCATCAGCCAAGCCCCAAACATAACATATATACAGTACATATACATATATATACATATACATAATATGCATTTACATATATACATATATATACATACATATATATACATATATTATATATACATATATACATATATATACATTATATATATACATACACATATATACTGTATATATATACATATACTGTATATGCATATACATATATATACATATATATATACATTATATAATATATTATAATATATATATATATATATATATATATATATAATATAATATAATATATATATATATATATATATATATATATATATATATATATATATATATATATATATATATAATCGTATGCGGTAAATTTATCGATAGCAATTCATCGACAACAATTCATCGACAACAATTCATCGATTAGCAATTCATGGACCAAGCAATTTACCGATTCAATAATTCGTCGATTTGCAGAAAAAATAAAAACATAATTCAAAGGTTTAAAAAAGCACATAACCTATTCAACAATTCATCTATTTACAGAAAAATAAAAGTTAAAAATAGCAAACCACCAATATAACAATTCATCTATTTACAAAAAAATAAAAACATAATTACGAGATTTTCCTTTTAAAGAGAAACAAAAATGCTTTAGTTCTTATCTTCAAGCCCTCGAGGATGGATATTCAGTTTGTTGAAACAGAAAAAGGCAGAAAAAAAACTGTTTGTGTGCGGCCATCTGTTCTATAGAGAAAAGAAGATCGAAGAGACTGTGCACTGGAAGTGTGAGAAATACTATAAAAATAACTGTCGAGCTCGAGTGAGTACATGCGGAAACACGATAATAAGGCAATCAAATGAACATAATCACGCTGCTAATGCAGCAAGTGTCGAAGCAGCGAAAGTCTGTGAGAAAATTCGCGAAAAGGCAAAAAATACAACTGAGTCAGCTCGTGCCCTATTGTCCGATGTTCTTGGAGAATGCAGTCAAGCAGCAATTGGTGAGCTTCCAAGCACTGACTGTATGAAAAGAACTGTGAGAAATATCCGATTTAAGAAGAACGATGGACCTAGCCTTCCAACACATCGAAAAGACATAACTTTCCCGGAAGGATTGACAAAGTTGTCAAATGACGACGAGTTTTTGTATTTTGATTCTGGAAATGTTGAGGACCGAATATTAATCTTTGCGACAAAGAAAAGTCTTGAACTCTTGTTAAAGTGCAAACATTGGTACGCCGACGGAACGTTTAAATCGGTGCCTTTGTTGTTTTATCAATTATACACACTCCATGGACTGGAAGGAAATACATCTATTCCTTTAGTATACGCTTTGTTACCTGGAAAATCAAATAGAAATTACGTAACATTACTAGAAAATATCAAAAAGTTTAATCGTATGCAAGCACCGTTAACAATCACACTAGATTATGAAAAAGCTATGATTAAGGCTGTTAGTGAAGTGTTTAGCACCACACAGCAACGTGGGTGGTTTTTTCACTTTTCTCAATGCATTATGCAAGTCAATCGATAAATTGATGAATCGGTGAATTGCTTGGTCGATGAACTGCTAATCGATGAATTGTTGTCGATGAATTGTTGTCGATGAATTGTTATCGATGAATTTTGCTATCTTTAATATTTTACTTTATTCAGATATTTTGCTACTGCTCTAGTAAAGAAATCGGCTCCATTTCATTCACTTAGAAGAAAAGTGATTAGCGGTGAAGGAACAAGAAAAGAAGAGATGTGGTCGAGCATTACTGGACTAATCCCTTTATAGCCCAGGGGTTGTTTCTCCTTGCCCGCGCGTGGCTGATTACCATTCGAAATGTGGAGACAAAGTTTGAATAAAAGGTGAATGGGGAATAGATAACGAATATAAAAACACTGCGGAAATTTCAGACGACAGAAAATTGTTTGGGCCAAAAATAGCAAAAGAATTCGCCTCTTGTAGACTGCAAACGTATAATCTGCTAGAAAAATCTTCCTTTTATTCTTTTAACCTGAACCTATATAAATTATTTACCTTATATGGCACACAAAGATAGTATCATTTTCCTCAGTGTTGATTTATTATCTGACAGCAGCTGTACTAATCAAGAAAAATAAATACCTGCCATTCTTACTGTTTATATGGTCTGTCTCTCTCTCTCTCTCTCTCTCTCTCTCTCTCTCTCTCTCTCTCTCTCTCTCTCTCTCTCTCTCTCTCTCTCTCTCTCTCTCTCATAAACACTTTCCTGGTAACACGGCATTCCCAGTATTATACTGTACAAGTGTCGGAGATATTTATTTCTTCTGAATAGCAGTCTTAAAATAATAGTGTAACACAAATAATGTACATGATATCTGAGAGGAATTCCTATATACATCTAAAAATATGTATTGTAGTTGAATAGGTAAAATTCCTATTTATTTCCAAGAATGTATAATAAGATATTAGAAGTTTTTCCATATTGCTGAAATATAAAGTATGACTGACATAAACTAGTAAATATATTCGTAAAAAATCACCCACAGTCCAGAGAGTTTTATAATTCTATGTGTATGTCTGAATGGTAAAATCACGATAAGACAAATGCCAATGTTAAGTCTCTTATACAAGATCTCACACAGCGTTGATAACTCTGAATTTCGAAAACTACGTGTGGTATCCCTTGTCAGCTAGTGCTTAGTCATTGCTAAAAATATCATCCAGAAATGGGGTTAATATATATTCAGCGATATGCTCATTTGCAACCATTACTGTAATTATGTCTACTGAAATTAGAGTACTCTCCAATGTTATTGGTGTACAATTAGCATTAGCAGGAATAAATCATTGGTAACCATTTTTATTCTGTCACGTCTCTCTCTCTTTCATAATAGTTTTTTTTTTTTTGCCTAGCTAGTGGAATACTAAGCGGAAACATAAAAATGATCAACATTGTTTATGATTAGTTTTCTGACGGATATACAAATAATTTTTAACTATAATATTCAACTGTGATGTAGCTGTCCTTTACGGATTCAAACAGAATGAGAAAAAATGACAAAAGAAAAAAAGAAGACCGTGTCATTTGCAATCAGTGAAGTGCTTATACCTCTGGCTACAGTATACTCCAATATAGAGTACTTATCCTAAGTTTATTTATTTGTGTTGTTACACTGATTACATATTATATATATTACGGACGGCTACTATCGCAATATTATCATAAAAGAACAACAGGTTAGTTTGTAGCAAAACAACAAATACACGCGCTATTACAATGATTGTTTACGTTTTCGTGCGTCTAAAAACCGTCCAGATTGTGGGAAGTGTGAGGCCTCATCTTGGCGGTTATCAAAGGGTTAATTATATTTTACATAATAAACACCGATCAGAAGAATGACGAATTACTGGGCAGGTAACAATAAGGGCCTGCTAAATGAACGAATCCTACACAGGAGACATATTCTACTCTGATGATGTCTTCATAACAGGAACATCGCAGAGGGTTAGATTAAGGGGTGGCATAAGGCCACTGCACATGGGATAGAGCCGAGTAGTTACAAGGCCAGGGCTGATCTGCAAGATATGCAAGACGGTTACTTGCAAGAATAATAAGACGCTCAGAGGGAACTGAGGGAATGCATAAAATGTGCCAAGATAACTCGGGTCAACACCAAATGCATAATTATGTTAATGCTGATGCTTCAACACAAATTACTGAAGGTGATTGCACAATGGAAATAGGAAATAAATCAGACAGAGAAATAACAGGATCGTGACTGACTAAAAAACTTTATTCTGGTACATGTCCTCGTCCAATAGGAGCACTGGCGCTGGAGGGAGGAAAATGAAGGATGCCGTGACAAAAATGTACTGGTCTGAACCTCTGGGTCAAACACATGGAGGGTACAAGTGACAGGAAAAAGTAAGGACATCTGTCCTTAGTGGGATTCTAAGTACTTCTCTCTCTGACTGAGGTTTCATGGTCCATTTATAACCTTGAGGGAATTAAGTCTGGGCATCATCATAGATGGCATAGAAATCAATCTCCACCTTTTGTTCTGTAGCATTATGCACAAGGGGCATTCCCGCGTGGCATGGCAGCCAGACTTTCTCTTTTTTGGCTCCTCCCCTTCCGGTCATCCAACGCCGGTGAGGAATTTGCATCTTCGGAGGCCACGCCTAGAAATCAATCTCAGGCACTCATTTTGAACAGAGAGAGGGATTAGGCTTACCCATATGAGGAAAGGAGAGAAATGGTGAAGGGGCGAATGAAACCCACAGTTCTTTCTATTCAAGAAATAATTAAAATGAATTGTATTCCCTATCAGTTACATTATTATAGTAAAATGGGTGAGGCTGCTTTAAAAGAAGTTTCCTTCATTGCAATATATATATATATATATATATATATATATATATATATATATATATATATATATATATATATAATATATATATATATATATATAATAAAAAATGTGATAATTTGTTTCATCATCAACATGTCTTTGAAATTTTTCTTCCTCTAGCATTCAAGAACCATTAAGGTATTCAACTCTCATCACCGAAAAGACCAAACACCACAATGATGATGGCAAAAACGAATAGACTGGAATCCTTCAAAGGTCCCCATCATTCATGTAATATATAAATAAGTGACTATTATATATTAATCCCGTGTATATCAAAAATCATAGTAAAATAACCTTAAACGCTCTTATGATGTTACGATCTAGTATAATGTTCATAAATTCGACAGTTTTAAGTAAGCAGCAGATGAAATATGTTTTCATATCTGTCAGGGTGTGTTACCGTAAACCAAACTCTTAATCAAGTATGTGGGTCTGGATTGCAGCAGTGAAAGGAGAACTTCTTCATTTGGTTTCCTTTGAATTGAAGGCTTTTAGCGTTAAGTGTATCCAAACAGTGAGAAGAAATCGAGATATGAAGAGGTCACTATGGCCATTAAACCTTCGAATCTGCGGAATTTTTTGAGTAGTAGGTTCTTGTAAGTTTTAATAATTGGATAAAAATTTAACTCCGGGATATAAGTCAAAGCTTATAATAACATTACAACATACTTTCCAATATTTACCGTAATATTGTTTTAATTTCCATGTAACTGCATTACAAAAGTCGTTTTCATCTCCATGACAAGAAGGAAAACCAACAACAAAATGCATTTCTTGCAAGATTCATGGGGGCAGGAATGCATTCAAGTTGCTTCACATAATCGTGAAATCAGCTTTATCGGCAGCATAAAAGTACTTTTTTAAAGAAGCTCTGGGGAGAGGGAGAGCCAAGTCAAATGGAGGTTGATCTGCATTGGTTTCTGTCTAAAACTTTGTGACCGTCATAACTACTAATGCTACTGTTATCCCTGATAATAATGATATGAATAATGATAATTAACATGAATGTAACTTTACCTGCTGCTATTCCTATTCATAATTTGTTTAAAACCGTCTTTCCTCCTCAGTGGTTTGGGTTTGTTCAAGAAGTTGTGACCTTCCGTTTTTCAGCAATGCTTTCGAGATGAGGTTGCAATCCTCATGTTCTTGAGATGTGCCGGCTACGCGCTACAATTAACTAACACCCAGGTGCATAATTCACTGCTGAGGTCAACAAAGGCTTGCCAAGTCGCTTCTTTTTACGCACTTGAACTCAATTCTCCCGCCGAGTGAGGCAGTCTGGAGCCACTGAACCGGAGATGTGTGTTGCAACAGAAATGTTTCATGATGCTCGTTGGAAATAGGAAATGTGATCAATGCATCCGAAGGAGACGAAATCAGGAGAATCTGTAGAACATAGAATATTCGTAGTGAAAGCAAGGCTGGCAGGCTGTATAATCGATTAAGGAATTACGAAGGTGATTAGAGAAGTAATGCGTGATATACTGTACTAAAAATAGTATGTATACATTTATATATATATATATATATATATATATATATATATATATATATATATATATATATATATATATATAAACCCTTGTACCTTAGTGGCTCCTTGTTCCTTCCGTTTTCAGGCAAATGTACTGAATGCAGTTAGAAAGGACATCCGCATTCAGTATACATATCCAAAAAATATCTGTATATATTACTATTATTATAGGAGCGTGTATGTAATATATATATATATATATATATATATATATATATATATATATATATATATATATATATATATATATATTATAATTTTTTTATTAAATATTATATATATATATATATAATTTTTTATCAGACCGTGATTTACTTTATATACAATCATGAACCTACAAATATCGCTTAACATCAAGTTCTCGCTACCTCGGGAATATCCCCGATGAGGAATTATCACCTAAGGGGAATTTTATAAGTGATAAATGGATCGGTACTGCCGGGCCTCGATCCCTCGACAAAGTTTCCTTCCAACGACTCCAATTGAGGGTTACCCACTGAGCCATCAAGAGAGGCTCAGTGGGTAGACGTCGACTGGAGTCACTGGAAAGTCGACTGGAGTCACTGGAAAGTAATTGTGTCGAGGGATTGAGACCAGGCAGTACCGATCCATTTATCACTTATAAAATTCCCCTTCAGTGATAATTCCCCATCGGGGATACTCCCGAGGTAGTGTGAATTTGATATTATGCGACATTTGTAGCTTCATGATTATATATATATATATATATATATATATATATATATATATATATATATATATGTATGTATATGTATACATATACATATATATACTCTATATATAAATATATATATGTATGTATATATACATGTTGGTGTCAGATGTGCTCTTATGGGCACTAGAAGAGTTGGAAGACCTAGACCTAAAAGGATTAGAACGATGAGACGGGAGACTGAGACGTGTGGAGATTTGTAGAACTGGAACTAAGAGAAAGACATGAATGGCGGAATTTCGCAGACCCTTTGCGTCGCACACTCTCGAAGAGATGATGATCATTTCTTTTATATATATATATATATATATATATATATATATATATATATATATATATATATATATATATATATATATATATATATATATATTATGGAAATTTTTAAAAATCCAAAAAGGTTTTTGCCTCACTTTTCCTTTAAGAAGTGTTAGTTTCCCTTTGATATACTAATACACACACACACAAAAAAAAAAAATATATATATATATATATATATATATATATATATATATATATATATATATATATATATATATATATATATATATATATATATATATTATATATATATATATATATATATATATATATATATATTTATATATATATTTATAAATATATATTTATAAATATATATTTATAAATATATATTTATAAATATATATTTATAAATATATATATATATATATATATATATATATATATATATATATATATATATAAATATATATATATATATATATATATATATATATATATATATATATATAAATATATATATATATATATATATATATATATATAAATATATATATATATATATATATATATATATATATATATATATATATATATATATATATATATATATATATATATATATATATATTAGTATGTGTGTGTCAAGTGGGTAAAAAAATATCCTTTTTTGGGGCAAAATAATGCATGGCCCCCAATCTTTTCCCTTTACGACATATTGACCTGCAGTTGATATGAATAGATAGGCCTGCTTGTGATCTATCCCTCAGTGGTAAAATTCGCAACCCGACTGGAATTGGTCAGTGAAGATTGACACTTTAAGGCAAAAAATGTGAAAATCACAGCAAAAAAGTTTTCAAGTAACTAAAACAACTTTTCCATTACACATTTTATTTTTTAAATAACACATACCATTTTCTGTGTGTATATTGGCAGTAGATCAGCCAACACAATGCAGTATAGTAAATTTGTAAAAAAACCACTGTGGGACAGATATAGGTTTGTTTTTTTTTCACCCAAGAATAGGCCAGTTTAAGCACATGTGGTTTTTTGCCCTCCCAAATTTTTTTGTGTGTTCAGGTGCCATTTTTAGTCTTCACATCTTCAATACATCTGTGAGCATAACTTCGCTTATTTTCAGGTAGCTGTGAGGATTTTCAATGGCATTTTTGTGCCTTTTACTTTTACCCCTGTTGTTTTTATTTCCCCGTTTTCTCTATTAATTTATATTTATGGCTTATATATTACATTATATTTAAAATATATATTGTTATATTATGATTAGCTATATTATGTTATATTAACATTATTTTTCTTTTATGCTTTGTAAAAACATATAAGTTTCTCCTATAAATTATTAAAGAAAATCTGATGACCACAGAAAACTGGTTCACTTGCTTACAGTGTGCTAGTAGCCCTCCATGTACTTTGGTTACAAGAGATTGACGTTGTTCCACAGGTATAAGACAGTTTTTTATCTGTAATAGGCAAACATGGTCCGGAATTATGCACCCATACCTAAGTCATCACACCAGCATCCATTTCAAAAGCAGCTGAAGAGGTATTGGCAGGTGCATCTGTTAACAAGACAGCCAAGAAATACTTTGTCTACATCAATGCTACGACAACGAGTTCTGGATTCCAAGGAGAAGTTGTGTTAAAGAAACAGGTAGTTATTATATATATACTGTACCACCTGTGTACTAGTTATGGTATATATACTGTACATATAAACACACAGGTATAATACAGTACCGGTACATACGTACAAAGCTATATATATATATATATATATGGTGTATACATACAGTATACATACTGTATATATAGGTCTATATATACACACACATACACAAGTATATAACACTGTGCTGTATGCATTTTCAATGCCGTGGAATCGCTCTGTATCGGGATGTGGACGAGAAGTTGTCAGGATACATTCGCCAGATGGCAGAACTAGAATTTGGATCGACACTGCTTGAACTGCGATATATTGTGCACGACTATGTGGTTGTAAATGATATACCTTGTGTTTTCTCAAGAGGACATGCCTGGGTATGACTGGGCAAAGGAATATATGAAGAGACATCGCCTGAACTTAAAAAAGTCAGGGCTGATGCAAACTGCTAGGAAAAATGTGACCTCAGACCCTTTTGTAATATATGGCTTTTAGGAGTTGCTGCAGAAGGAGGTTGAGAGAGTAGGTATTGGTGATAGGCCTGGGTGTTTGTGGAACTTGGATGAGAGTGGTTTCCCATCTGACCCATCGAAATGTAAAACTATTGGGCCTATAGGTAAGAAAACAGTCCGAGTGTCATGTGGTGCAAACAGGGAAAACACCACGGTCTTAGCCATTTCCTGTGCTGATGGTACACCCTTGATCCTGTGATAGTGTTCAAGGGGATGAACATGCATGATATTTGGAGCGGTGACACTGCACTACCTAAAACCCAGTATGCTGTCAGTGACTCTGGCTGGATGACAACTAAGATATTCCACACCTGGTTTGAAGGGTTCACAGAGAAGACAAAACATATTCGCCCATTACTGCTCTTGTTCGATGGTCATTTGACCCACATCTCTGCCCCAACTATTGAACTTGCAATAAAGGAGAACATTTCCATATTAAAGTTGCCTGCACATACTACTGATGTCCTTCAACCATTGGATGTAGCTTGTTTTGGACTTCTGAAGTCCTACTACGAAAAAGCTCTGACAGAACACGTGCACCAGACAGCCGCTGTGTTAAGCAGACTTTGTTAATCTGGTTGCAGGAATCTGGAGAAATGGTCTGAGTGCAAGGAACATTAAGACAGGATTTGAGGCAACTGGAGTTTACCCTGTCAACTCTGCTAAGTACAAAATCCAGCGGCTTGACAAGGTGAAACTGAAGACATATGAACAGTGGAGGTCAGCTGGGTCACCAGTAGACAGTGACGGACTACCTAAGCTTGATGAACTTCAGCCAGAACAGTATGGAGAAGTACACCCACCACCTTCTTCAGAGCCATCCACCTCTCAAGAAAAACCTGCACAACCAGAAGAAGCAACACCACTGCCGGTTCTGTAGGGACAACACCAAGCTCTGCATTAACATTAACACCAAGCTCTGCATCAACATCAACACCAAGCTCTGCATCAACATCAACACCAAGCTCTGCATCAACTTCAACACCAAGCTCTGCATCAACTTCAACACCAAGCTCTGCATCAACTACTTCTGAGGATGGAGTGAAAACACCTGCAAGAAGAGCTTTGTGGAATGGCAGCCTCCAGAGTGCTGAAAGTGATGCACACGGCATCGGCTACTGTGTACCAGACAATGCGAAATCACTAATGAGAGCACTGCAAATGTATGCCCCACCAGGAATGCGTTATTCAATAATGCTAATGAATAAAGATGATGAATCAATGTTTGATACAGTTACCAAATCTCGTGGCCGTCCAAGCATTGCACCACCACAGACAAAAAGACAAAAGTCTCTATGCATGGTGCCCTTGTTACTGATACAGAAGTGCAAAAGCAAACCAAGGAAAGGAAGAAACAAGATGAGAAAAAAATGTGTGCAACACGATCACGAAAGAAAGGAAAGACAGTACTGGTGCATGAGTCATCAGATTCCAAGGAACGTGATCCTGATGAACCTGAGGAAAGAAATAAAGGAAAGAGGGCACGTGAAGAAGCATCAGTTTCTGAGGGAAGTGATCTTGTTGAACCAGACATTATGTCATCAGATGAGTCAGAGTTAGATGTTTTTAACAGAGAAAAACTGGAAACCAGTGTATGTGGGTCAGTACAGCGTTCTTTTATAGCACAGAAATTACCAGACTGTGACAAGATTGCTGTAGATGAATTCTATGCAGTATTGTGGCTACAGCCTTCAATGTACTACTGGGGTAAAGTCCTCAAAATGTTTAGGGAAGATGTGTCAAGCCACATTATAGATGTTGAATTTAAATTTATGCACCAAAAAACAATCACATCAACCCCAAAAAAGGTTACATGGGACTGGCCAAGTGAGGATGGCATATGTACTGTAAAAGTAACCCAGATATTCATGGGGCCAAACAAGCCAAATCTTCACAAATCTGATTTTTATTTCAAGATGAACCAGAGACATATGATCGGTACAAACTCATCAGTAGATATGGCATCCCCTCTCCCAAAAAATTTAATAAATAATGGTTCCATGTAACTATATATATATATATATATATATATATATATATATATATATATATATATATATATATATATATACATATATATAATGTTATATGTGTGTGGTCTTATTTGGAATTAAGAATTTTCTGATGTTTGAAGGAGCTGTTACATACCAGTATATAGCCAAAATGTGTTTTTTTCCATTTCAAGAAGTTTTATACTTTTATACATTTTGAGTGTATGAACCAGCTGTGTGTGTCATATATGAGTTAAGCTGAAGGAAACAGTGATCTAGGTACTACCCATATAAGTAAATAAGTGATTATTCTTTTCCCCTTGTGTTGTTTTTTCCCATTATCCGGGAAAATAAAATTTTCATTTACTTCCTTTTATAGCATATAAACATGTTTATAAACATAAATTATTTTATGTTTATAAACATGTTTATATGCTATAAATGGAGATAAATAAAAAATTATTTTATGTTTAGTTAATGCTTGTACATCAAGCTATCTGAGGGCCACAATGTTTGATATACTACCCATTCATTAAAAGACTGAATGAAAAATAACTGAAAACTGTTGTTTTTTGCCCCACTTTACTTATAGTAACTTTTAAACATTCAAAAAGGCTTCTGTGTGACTTTCCTTATAAGACATACTGTACTGTATGATTTACTCTAAAGTAACGTGTGAAATACTACCAATACAGTATGAATTTAGTGGTGATAAAACTATCCAATTAAAAAAAATATTTTTAAAACATTGTGTATAATGGGCTACAACTTCGATACCCCAAATCTGGAACAGAAGCCTCAAACGTTCGTGTTGCCAAAGCATGATAACTTGAGAACTGGAGAAATGTGCAATCTGGGTAGCTTCAAAAGCAAGCCATTATTAGAACTATACTGATCCTTGAAAGTCGCGCTTTGCATGAAGATCTGTCATGATGACTTTCCGCAAGCTAATGGAAATGGCATTAATATCAGCAACTTACGAAGATGATTAAAACAAAAATATCAACAGTAATAAGGAGTGAGAAGAATAGCTAAATAGTAGGGATGGTGATGCTATTGCTCTAGAATTAACAGGAAGCTACATAATAAAAATGGTACGTGCAGTGAATAATAATAATAATAATAATAATAATAATAATAATAATAATAATAATAATCACTGAAGTGGAACTTTTCCATTAACATGAGACTGGCGCACTGCCCTTCACCTACACCGCAAACCTTTTGGAACTCCTCAGGCACTCGTAAAGAAAATCCTTCCAATCTGTCTGAAGGGGAGCCAAGTCAACTAAGCCTCCCAATTTACCTCGACATTCTCACCTTCTTTGACCTCAGCGTTCCTGAAGCCTTCCGCATATCTCAAGACTAGGCGAGGAGAGGAGATGGAGTTCTGGAAAACATTTTGCCAAATATTTCAAGGAATCGAGAATCAATAGAATGTTTTCGGCATTACAGGATCCTAACGGTAATTAAAGCTTTTAATACGTTTCACTACTAGCAGTTAATTCTGCCTTTCTCAATGTTTGCCATCGATTTCAAATCTCACGCCCGCCCCCTTGTTTTTATCAAATGACTAAAGTCATAACGGAAAATTACATCTTTTACAACACTAGCAGATCTAGAATTATGATACCTAATTATCAAACGTTACCGAATCTACAGATCACTAAAGCGGTTGATACAACTAAAAGCCAGTCTTACGAATCTTATGATTGAGGTTTTTAAATTAATATAAATATTTTAACTTAAATAATCTTAATCCCTTTGATAGTTATCCATGACTACTTAAATACCGACAGAGTCAAAATACTGAAATATTTGTAGACGTCGGCCTTCCTTAGCCATTTCGTCTTTCTCAAGCGCTCAATCAACGTTGAGCGCGAAGTGAAATTCAAATATTGTCACGACGTGTCCGCTTGCATATTCATTTCCGGGAGAGTCACTACGAAGCGGAACCGATTGACAGCAGAATAGCGTGAAGACTCAACATTTCTAAAAAATTTGAGTCGTTTTAAGCTGCCAGTGGGAAATGCAACAATTTCCAATAATTTTGAAAACGAAGCAACAGTTTAACGAGTATATTTGTGCTTCGTAAGAATAAAGAGTTTTCTATATTTCCTTCTCTCTTCTCACACTTTCATGTTGCCTGTAGTTTATTCATACTAGAATTTGAGTCGTTTATTGTAGAAATCAAGTCGGTTTGAGTATGGCTTCACATATAGCTTAATATTATTTTTTATATATATTTGATAATCTAGATAATTGTAGGAACAATAATTTGCCTGAAGTCATCAACTTTCGTAGTTTTTCTCTAATGCGTCACTTTTTGTCTGTTATTTCAAAGACCGAAGAGTCGCTGTTACTCTGGCTCTGTTATTAACAATCACAACTAGTAAGAACCATGAGAGTTGTGGGACCTTTGATTTTGAGTAATTGGTTGTTTAATCGAGAAGGCAGGGGATGATGATTTGCATTAATCTCTGGTTTCTTAACCTGATTCACTGAAAAGCAGGATAAGTATCGGATGACGACGATAATACAAATACAAGGCGGCACTGCTTAAATTATTGCTGTCAAGAACGAGAGGCAAAATTACTTATCTTGGCGCACTAAGCTCCTCCAACACTCTGAACGCTCACGCCGCCCTTTCATATATTTGACAGCCCCTCCCCCTAAATATATGCCCTATATTGACAGTGTCGCCGGCTACCTTGGTGGAAAAACAATGGACGTTTTACAAATACTGCATTGTGAAATAAAAAGCTTCTTGTGGATATCAGCCTCGAAAAAAATTGAAAATAATTTACTTGGTACAAGCAAACTCAAGAATCATCATTGGAAAAAATCACTCAACTTTTATTTATACCGGAACAGATAATGAGTAAGAAATTACACAGAAATTATTCACAATATTCAATAGTTTTCAAGATGAAAAACCTATACTTATAATTTAAATTGTCTTTGTAGTACAAGGGGATAAAGGACAACTTAATTACGATATAAATACAACTTTTCATAATCACGCCATCGTAAATTTACTTTAGACTTCATATGGAAAAAGGTATAAATGTTAAACGTCAACATAATTATGGTATGGTAGGGCAAATTTACATGATAAAAATAAATATTTTCCGCTTTAAATGAAAATACAAAAACTTCAGTAATCCTTTTTGTAACCAGAACACCAACCCTCAAAGATTATAAAGTTAAAATAAAACGGTTATTTTGAATAAAAAGTATTCATGAATTTTTTATGAAAATTAAACGATCATGTTCCGGAGATTCTCTCTCCTTTATCGTAAGGTAAGAAAGACGATGCAAACGCTTGTAAAGAAAACTCGGCTCATTTAAGCAATTCAACAGCTGCTACTTCATCTTGTTAACTGTAGTTCCCAAGGCAGCAAATTTGTATGAAGGGTTTACTGTTTCTTTTACTGCCATGCTAAAAGTGATTCTGGAACTTAATTACGGGCTCATAATATTCCATATGCATATTCATCCACGCAAACACTCACTTTCCGCAACTGTTTCCGCGAACATGTTGCTCACCGCGGAGACAAAGAGATTAGCAAACAAGCGCACATTCACTATGCGTCCATATTCTTTTACTGTAATACAAGCAACGCTTAGAATGTTACAGCGTTTTCTATTTTGTGTGTGTGTTTTAAGATACAAGGTAAAATTGTCGTTAAAAATCAGTATCCTGATACTGACGATAACCATCTTTATATGTATATATATATATATATATATATATATATATATATATATATATATATATATATATATATATATATATATATATATATATATATAGAGAGAGAGAGAGAGAGAGAGAGAGAGAGAGAGAGAGAGAGAGAGAGAGAGAGAGAGAGAGAGAGAGCCTACAATGTTTGTTGTGATTTTAATTTTTTTCATCAAGATATGGTCTTTCTCCTGAATTATTTTTCTGAAAACTCATATCCCATTTTTGTATTTTACAAAGTTCTGAAAAATTCTTTAAATGAAAAGTTTTGTCCCAGACCGGTGTACAGTATTGCTAGTAAGGATGTAAAGTACATTAAATTCCCCTACCTTGGTCATAATAGCTATATGGTCCGAAAAAAGTTACAAGAAATACTTAAGCATTGTTTCCCTCAAATTATTTTCCGGTTTGTTTTCAATAACCCTTTTACTGTAAGATCACTTTTGAAGGAGAAGCCTACTCTGCCTGTGGACCTTAATTCCTGTGTCGTTTAATCCAGTTCCCGCTGGCTCAGACACAGAATTTTGGAACACAGAGGTCTTTCTATTAGAACTAGGTTTCCTCTTTCCAAACTACCCTTTTCTGCCATTAGGGAACACAGTTTAGCACAGGACCATCCTATCACTGACCTGGATTTTCGGGTACTGTCTTTTTGTTCAAACAGACTGGACCTTTTGATTTCAGAGTCGCTGTTTATTAAAAAAAATGAAACCTGAATTGAACAAACAGACTGGACCTTTTGATTTCAGAGTCGCTGTTTATTAAAAAAATGAAACCGGAATTGAACAACAACTCGTCAGGTATTCAACTAGCTATCGTGTAATTTCATAGTAGGTACACAGTTGGGTCGTTAAATATTTTAGTTTGTGATTGGTAGTTTGTTTACATTTCACCTTATTTTTATATTTTTATGTTTGTGTTCGTTTTTAATTTTTCGGGTTTTTTTTGCGTCTCACTTTTTTAGTTTGTAATTACTGTTCGTTTTATATATTTGGTTAGTATTTTCGCTGAAGATGTATGACAATTTATTTTATTGTAATTTCATTGATTCTAATCCTTGTCGGATTTTCAGCCTGATGACGAGGTTTTATACCTCGAAAGTTTGTGTAATAAAGAATGTTCTTCCTGGTCTTGGCAATATTATTCATCATCAAGCTAAGATTTCCAAGTAGCCGCCCAATTACCGAGACTATTGCTGTATATGTATTATATGTATATATACACAAAACACACACATTATATATATATATATATATATATATATATATATATATATATATATATATATATATATATATATATATATATATAAATTAGAAAGAGTATTCATAAGACTATTCATAAAAACTATGCATGAAAAAAGCATACAGACGCGTGAACTTGTAGAAGGTGAGAGAGAGAGAGAGAGAGAGAGAGAGAGAGAGAGGAGAGAGAGAGACGGGCGGGGGGGGGGAGTGTCAGCGTTGGTCGAGCGCTAAAGACAAGATGAAAGTTTAATGCCTTTCCCAATGGATTTCGTTGCCGGCTGGTAACAATGTCATCATCTTAGCGCATACGGCAAAAGCGATAAGGCGAGAGAGTTATCAAAACACTTCCGTCGCTGCTCTGAAGGTGCGGGACGGTGAATAAAGAAAATGGTGAACTGAACAGTGAATAGTGAAGCAGGTGAGAGAGGGTGAACAAGGTCTTAACCGACACACCTCGAACCTCGACATCATGGTTGACACCAGAAACAAACACCATAAAAGGGAGAGAGAAGAAGGAGAAGAAGGAAGACAGACAGGTCTAAAATTACAGTCAGAGGAAGAGCAAACGGTGTGAGCAGTGTGATGTGTTGCCCATGTCGCGGTAACTGAAATTTGACATTTTACAAGCTCTCTTGAACTTCGTTTTTTCCAAGTCTATTTTACAAGCTCCCTAAAACCTAGTTTTTTCCAAGTTCAAGTTTGGACTTAGTGTATTTCAATCTCGAGTCCAGTCGACTTCCCAAAGAAGCAGCAATTAAACCCTGGTGGAACATTTATACTTTAAAGAGGATAATAAAGAAAACCCCAAAGACATTTTTGCATCAAGAACCCCAAGAATATTTATCTTCAACTTGTTCCTGAACAACAGACGCCAGACGCCTCTTGGTATATGATGCCTAAGGCTGCCCACACACGGGACACTTTCAATGGAAAGTGGTTGGCCAACTGAGTGGTGAACCACTAAAAACAATATGGAACACGTGTGTTTACATGGAAGATCGCAGACGAGCCACAGTCAGTGGACGCCACTGAAAGAGTGGCTATGAAATGGCTATTGGGTATATTTTCTTGGCCACACCACAGTGGCTCGACACTATTGGCCGCAGATAGAAACTGTTATTTCAAATCAGAGTGCGCACACGAAAGATTTTGTGGTCAAGATCAGTGCTGCCATATCATGGAATTTTGTCTGCTAGCGTAGAAATATTGTGACATTGGCAACTGAACGTGGAAATTTTTTCTACATCCACAATCGCCCACATGATGCATGAATAGGAAGAGAGATATGAACAAAAATGAAAGAAAAGTAATGGTAAAATATGCTGATTTATATAAATTCATCAAAATAATGCCAACTACGTGAAATCTGTGGTTATAATGCCTGGAGAATTCCACGTTAGCGTAGAATAGAAATCCACATTTGAAATGAACCTTGTTTTCCCCTTGCCAGGAGAGTATCTTTTTAATAAAGTATTTTGTTTAAATACTGTGGGGTTTCATTATCCTGTAGGATAAGAATACAACCAAATAACGTGTAACAGTACAAGATGACAAGTGACAATGTGAGACAGCCACTGAGGGAACTTACTTCCTCTCCTGTTTTGCTGGTGAAAGGAGTACCGGTCTACCACACGTAGTTCACACGTGTCTCTGAGGTTACCAACACCCACTTCAAGGTAAAGGTGTTGAGTGTTAATCGGTGATAGTAAAATGAAACCTGTTTTTAACGTGTGTTCAAAGTCAAAAGAGAAGCCTTTTAGTGACCCCTAAGAAAAAGAAAAAAATGTAGATGTGGTGTGCTTATGAAACACAACGAAAGTGGGTGTAACTACTCCAGGTTGAAAACGTAATTTTTTTTTTTTGGTAATAGCGCTATGTCGAATATGTGGAAGCTGAGGGAGGAGTGGCTCGGACAGAGGGATTTTCAGCCTTGGCTGTCCAGAGTGGATGGTGATGACACCAAGGCATTTTGTAATAAATGCCTGAAAACATTTTATGCTGGACTAACCACAATAAAGAGGCACAAATGTTCCTTTTCTATCCTTTCCTGCTCCCCAAAATAGTTTTTCCTGGCCTTGATGTGTGCCCGCTCCCACCAATACTTAGGGTATCCTAATCTCCTAAAACTCTCCCTCAGGTATTCCAGCTCTTCATCTAAGAATTCGGGACTGCAAATGGCCAACCCTGTCATTACTCCTATTTTTATTTCTTTCCTAAGACTGGAGAACCTATGTATATATGAATTGGTGTGTGTCTTCTTCCTGCATATTTTTATTTTAAATTTTCCCCTTCCCTCTTTACCAGGACATCCAAGAAAGGAATTTCTCCCTACCTCTCTTCTTCTATTGTGAACTAATTGGATGTCCTGGGAGCAGGCACACATCAAGGCAAGGAAAAACTATTTTGGGGAGAGGGAAAGGGTAGAAAAGGAACATTTGTTAGGGAAGAAAATAATTACAGTCCCAGACAACCACTGTATCACACCCATCAATAGAAGGCTAGATAATTTCAAATTGATAGGCAGCAACAAAAACACCATTAGGAATAACAAAAAGTCGGTAGAGGAGGAAGAGTTGTGGGGGGGGGTATATATGGCAGCGTGTCTAGACTGCGAAGATGGGTACTATGGCGAAACTGGCAAATCATGTAAAGAGCGAAACAAACAACACTTGCAGAGCATAAGACATTATAATCAGACGATGGCAGTTGCCAAACACTGCTGGGAAAATGACCATAAAATAGAATGGGAAAATATGAGTTTTCTGTACAGGACCACCAACAAAATGCCCAGACTGGTTGTAGAGAACGCCTTCATAACATGTGCTAACACCACAATGGCAGGGAACACCGGAAACAGCTTTGAAGACAGCGTATCTGGAAAAATCGTACACTCCATAGTAACAAGGAAAGAAAGAAAAAATGCAAGAGGACACACGGAAAATGAACATTTGGAAGAAGTGGGCAGAGAAAGGCCAAGGTCATGAGGGGGTGGGGGTCACATAGGAGGAGCTAGCTGATTATAGGATTAACCCTTAAGGGACGGCATAATTTATCAGTGTGCAGCACCCTAGAATGGGGAAACTTTGAGGTCGGCAAAATAAAAAAAAATCACATCAATGGAAAGAGAATGACACGTACATTCACAATGTATAAATAAAAAATTTCTAAAAAATTTTCCCTACCTTCTACGAGAAGTTGAAAATGACTATTTACAACCCCTTGTGGAGTCTCATTTACAAGACAATCGTAAATTTTACCAACTTATATAAGTTTTTTCTAATAAATAAATTTATCGTATTTTGTAAAATTATTATTACTGCTCACACAACATCAAAACAGATAAGAAATAAAAGCAGTAACAAATTTTTGGCATATTTGTTGTAAAATATTCACGTAAATTTACGAGAGAGAAGACTCAGTAGCTTTTTTTTTCCTTTTACATGCTTTTTCTAATATTTCTTTGCAATTTTCTTTGTAAAATTACATTTACAACCAACATACTATCATAACAGACAAAAACAAAAAACAACAGCAACCCCTTCGTACGTTTACAAGCAAATTTACAAAAAGACTCATGTGAGGGAGAGAGATGCAGTACTTTCCCCCTTTAAGTCACAAGCATTACTGATGCTGGCCTAACTCTCACGTCTGTATAAAAGTTGCCATTAGTGAATTTATAGCATATAGCATATATTACCATAACAGTGGTGCGTAATTCTGCTTCACACTGAAGCTCAATCCGTCCACCTCCCCAAACCTGTTTTACTTTACACTGAAGCTCAATCCGTCCCTTAAGAGTTAAAAGTACCCAGAACAGACATAAATACAGCTGGATATGCGTCTGGTTATTGTACGGATACTTGATAAGGTCCTTTAGTAATTCTACTTACGCACAGGACAATTGTGTATGTGATAAAGTTTTTTATATATATATATATATATATATATATATATATATATATATATATATATATATATATATATATATATATATATCATTGACACATAGTATTATATATGTTGCGTGGAATCACCATTCCCTTAAAAAATCGTGAGTAACGGTGTTGGTGAAGTTATGGACTGTCGCCCAGGAGAGGGTACAGTTAACTCAATAGTAGGTCTCTTTTATTAGATAATTATTGCGTGGTTTAGCAACGCAGTGGCCAAAATTTTATAAAAATGTTGGTAATTTTTACTTACCATGTACGATAATAAAACAAAAATTAGTATTTTTCTTTGTTAATTTTGTTTAAAATGACATCCCTCCTCTCCCAGGAGAGCAAAATTCATGGTGCTAACATGGCTAGAGAAAATGTTTGGCCCCCACACCACCAGGACTTGGATCGGTCTATTGCAATAGCAAAGATTTTGGTGATTTGCATCATCACGGAACACAAGCTCCCATTTCTTTTGGCAGACCATTTCACTGAATAGTGCAGGAACATGTTTCCCGACTCTGAAATAGCACAAGCCCTGCACATGAAAAGAACAAAGTGCTGCAAAATGGTAAAACAATTCGGCAATAACATTCATGATGATGTGGTCTCAAAGCTTAGGAACAATAAATTTTCTTTAGTGATAGACGAGTCAACTGATGTCAGTACCAACAAATGTTTGTCAGTGCTTGTCAAATACTTTGATTCCCATGGAGGAACTATTAAGACCAGGTTGCTAGATTAATATATATGAAAACCATTCCTCAAATGTAGGCTCCAGTGGAGAGTCATTATTTGAAATGATTATGCACACCTTAAACTCTCATGACATTCTATTAAATATAATGGGGGCACACAACTCTGCCAGCAGGTTGAGGCAACACCTTCCAGACCTAAAAATTTTCAAGTGCATTTGCCATTCCATACACCTTTGTGCCTCAGAGGCTGCCAAAATGCTTCCTAGGCAGTGCGAGGACTTGCTAAGGAACATTTACACCCACTTTTCACACAGTGCCAAACGTAAATATGAATTTATGCAATTTCAGAAACTTTCCTCTATAAAACCCAAAAACTTCTTCATGTATCACAGACTCGCTGGCTAAGTCTCCACCAAGCAGTAGAAAGGGTCTTGGAACAGTGGGAGGCTTTGAAGCAGTACTTTATAAGTATAGAAGGAGTGGAGAAGCTAAGGTCCATTAACTTAATAGTAAAAGATCTCAACGATCCCTCAATCTACTGTATGTATATTTTAATTTCTTAAACTTTATTTTACCTTCTTGCAATAATTTCAACCTCTTGTTTCAAAGGGAGACACCAACAATATATTTAGTTCATTTTCATGTTAACTGGCTATATAAAACTACTGTACAATATTTTTGTCGTAAGGAAAGGATTGACAGATCCAATTTAGAAAATTTTGATCCAAGCCAGGAAGTGAACCATATACCATTTAGCAACATTTATTTAGGGGCTTCAGTCCATATGCTACTACAAAAAGAGGAATACAATAAAAATGTAGGTATGGTCACTGATATCAGGGGGAGATGTAGATTGTTCATGATGAAGCTATGTGAAGAAGCAAAAAACAGGCTTCAGGTACAGGATGATCTTTGGGAAATAGCCTCGCTCTTTAATCCGGAAAAGGTTTTAGACCCAACCACTAGAGATGTAATGCCATCCCTAGCCCCTCTTCACAAAGGTGCCTCGACTATATGATGGTGATCTGCAAACCCTAGATAACGAATGGAGACACCTTGACAGCACTCCCATACCCCTAGACATCACTCCACAAACTTGCAAACCAGTTGATTTCTACCAAAAACTTGGATCCTTTAAATTTGAAAATACATATATATTCAAAAGTGTCGCCACATTTGCTCTGAATATATTGGCTTCACCTGTAACAAATACAGATGCAGAAAGATTGTTTTAAAAAATAACCCTCATTAAAACATATGTAAGAAACAGCCTTAGTATTGACTCAGTTAAAGCACTCACATACATTTCTGAATCTGTAAAACAACAGGGTTGTTGCTACACCTTCCAACCATCAGAGAGTTTAATTAATATTTTCTAGATTGGAGATACAGTAGGTATTATTTGCATGTTAAGGAATGAATGAAGGATTTACTGTTGACAATTAACAACAAATGGGGCTTGCTGATCTTTGCAGGTAAGTTCCAAGCAAGTGTTGTTACAAAAATACTGTTCCTCTTAGGTAGCAGGTATAAAATTGCGGATAAAATTTTTCAAGTTTATTTGAAGTTCTCATTGTTTTGTGTTGCATATGCTGTGTGTACTATAGAGTACATACTTCAAACACTGACTGATGTTGGGGTACTACTTTTGTTACTAAATAACACTAACAATTCTTAAAATGTGTGTAGCCAGCATATAGTTGCTGGCCATGATTATCGTCCCGAAGACTATATACTAGCTTCTGACAGTGAGGACAATAGTGAGAGATAATTACGCTGATATTCCTACCCTCATAATATCAGAATCGGATTCTACACACGGCCACGTGACAAGTGATTATGAATATGATGGAGATGACGACGACTCAACAAGCTCAGACAATTCACTGAGGCCCTTTAAAAGGAGGAAATATTAGGCGAGTTTTTTTTTATTACAATAATTCATATTATGATATTATCGTTTATGTTATTAGGAAAAGAGTTACTCGTTTTCTAATATTCATTGGTTAATGATAGTATCTGGTTCAATGGTATTATTCATATATATATATATATATATATATATATATATATATATATATGAATAATACCATTGAACCAGATACTATATATATATATATATATATATATAATATAATATATATATATATATATATATATATATATATATATATATATATATATATATATATATATATATATATATATATATATATATATATATATATATATATATATATATATATGAATAATACCATTGAACCAGATACCACATTATATATATATATATATATATATATATATATATATATATATATATATATATATATATATATATATATATATATATATAGATATATATATATATATGTTTTGTGTGTGTGTGTGTGTGTGTGTGTGTGTGTGTGCGCGCGCGCGCGCGCACTGCACCATAGGGTGTGGAATTCTGGCAACGCTGCTTTTTAACATGTATAGACGCCTGATGGCCCTGCGGAGAGCTGAGCTATTAGTGGAGTGGTGCCTGAAACTTCAACGTAAACCTATTTTACTCGCTACTTTACAATAGTGTCTGATTATGTACTGGAGTTGCTGTTGTTTTCTTAATTAAAAAATCATGCCGGAATAGAAAACGAAGTAAATTTGACGTCACCAGCAGCTACGGACTTACGGCAGCTGTGTGTGAGGGCAACCTCAGTATTCCACAGTGCTGTGTAGAAAAACGGTAACACTGGTCGAAAAACTTTGTTTGCAGTAGGTGATTGACCGGAAGAGATCAATGACAAGTAGAGAGATAATTGACTGTGAATCTTTGATTACAGAAGCGCAGAAAAGACCAGTACCCGTATTTATCACAGGTCTTATGAAATCTCATAAATATTCCCTTATAAAGGCACTTAATCACTCACAGTTAAGAGAAATTTCTAAGTGTTGTATCAACGCTCTGAGAGAATCTCGTAGCTATGAAAAAGGGTATGTTTATGAGAAACTTTTAAGGGAAGATCCCGCTTACAGTAGCGGAAAATATATTGCTACAATCCATGAATATACGATTTAAGCCATTATTTTAATAAAAAAAAATTATACCAAAAATCCAATATATTTATTACTAATGATATTAACCTTGTGATCTATATATTATTGTTGAAATCAAAAGTATTTATTTTCCGGGTATGTTTTGTTTTCTTTTAATTTTTGCGGACTACCGGACTCTTCAAACAACACAGACCAAGACCATCGTCACCATCCATCCTTAGAAATGGATTCAATACAGACTGCTATCGATTCTGCAGTGCCGGTGGGTATTCCAAAACCCAAGAGGCAGAGGAAGGCAAACTGGAGACAAGACGCTTGTCTTCGTCTATTGCAGTTGATAGGTGAAAACAGGCATATAACAGAAGGGAAAAAATTCAGCTCGGGAGTGACAGCGAAGATGAGACGAGACACTTGGGAAGTTGTCACAAAAACACTGAATGCTTCATTTCCCGAGTCTGCCCCCGGACCAAGTGTGATGTAGAAAAGAAATGGTGGGCACTCAAAGCACAGGGAAGGGAAGAGCTGTGCAACCACAGAAAATCTGTGGCAGCAACAGGTAAGAAGCCCTTCTTTTATCCATTATCAGCAATACAACTAATAACTGAAATTCCTAGGCTAGTTAAGTTATGTGAGACTAGGCATGGTAGAAAAATTGATGTTGGTCTAGACGTTGCTTTCACAGCAAGGTTAGGTTAGATAAAATTGGATGGCCATGACTCTACGTTACAGCTGTGCTGTTCAAAGTAAACCTTGACCAATGGTTTTACATGATAAATGTAACAATACAAGACCTAACCAAACTTACATACCTTGGTAATTCTCGAGGTAATTTTCTAATTTAGAATTGCATAATAAGGAAGCTTTTAACAAATAAAAGATGTTTATCTTGGCCCAAAATGTAAGAATATCAAGGTTGAATTCTTAAATAAAAAGGAGGGAGGCTTGGAAGGCGCAGCCCCCCCAGCTAGGAAATAACCAATTTAGTGACAGATTAGGTAGGTGTTTAAGGTTAAGCTAGTGCCCATAATAACCTAAAACACTTCTCTAACTTGCCACTGAATTGGTTATTTCCTAGCTGAGGGGCTGTGCCGCGCCCCGAAGCCCCTCCTTTTTTTTTTTTTATTTAAGCCTTCCACCTTGAGATTCTTACATTTTAGGCCAAGATAAGCAACTTTTCTTCCTTAAAAGCTTTCATATTATGCGACTTTAAACTCTCTATGATTTTACACTAGAGGAACTGTGATAAGCATATAAAGGAGAAATTATGGACAGAAGTATGTGAGGCTGTTTTCGATAAGTGGATTGATATCACACCAGAGGATAAAAAGGAAAAAGGTAAGGATTTGTATATTCCTTTGTATTGAAGAATATACAATGCTACTGTATATTATACAAGCATCACAAAAAACTATATATACTGTCTGCATAGTACACGTCACAAAAATATTGGCATATACTCCTCCCCCTCCTCCTAAGCAACTATTAATTCCTTAGTATTAAAGAATATAGTACAGTACAGTATACATTATACATTTGTCACCGAAAACCATACTCTATTATATATATATATATATATATATATATATATATATATATATATACATATATATTACTGTATATGTGTGTATGTATATATATATATACTTAAACCACACACTTCTTGTTGTTTACTTTCGGTACATTTTCCATACAGCAAATGAACTCCGTTGAGACAAGGTATCTTTTTAACTACTCTTAACTTTAATTTTTTTTTTTTTGTAGACTATATAATTTTTATTTCAATGTTGTATCTTGATTTGCTTTGCTTTATTCAATGTTTTGTGTGTCAACAAAAAAAATAATAATAATTTGTTATGCTTTATTGTTTACCAGTTTTTATCTTTCATTTTAGCCTGGATGATGAGACATGGGTCTCGAAACGTTGCAGTAAGAATAAAGTGAATTATGTTTCATGCTGCATTCTTCTACGCCTTCTGGTTTTGTACTGCTGAGAATAGCCTTACTGTCATGTTGAATTATGTACATATATATATATATATATATATATATATATATATATATATATATATATATATATATATATATATATATATATATATATATATACACATATATGTATATGTATATGTACACACACACACACAATGCCCTCTTTATTTCTGTTTCATCACACAAATTGATATATCTGACTTACATCTCTAAATCTTATTATACTGCCATGGAAGAGCTCCTTGAGGTGTAGTGAAATATGAAGTAAAATAACCTCTGGCGGTTTTTCCTCTCATACTACCTCATGACCCTTTGCGTTACATAATATCTGAAAGACCCCTCAACCGGATATTTAGCTATTTGCCTACATTCGTCTCTCTGTGACATCTATGAGAATAATTCGTTATTGATTATTGAACGTTTCACTGGTTTCAGGACTACTACTGCAGAGGAGATGGAAATCTCTCAGAGACTGTTTCAGGAGGGAACTGAAGACACAGAAGGGCAAGTCAGGAGATGGTGGTTCAAACAGGAAGACGTGCATGTATTTCGATCTTCTTTTATATCAGACAAGTACTCCAGACGAGCGACCAACCTACAGTAATTAGCCATCACCATAATGTGACGAGGATGTGGTTCTTGACGAAGGAACCAGTCAAGTTACCCCTACAAAATTCGAAACCATTACGAGGCCCCAGAAGCAAAGAAAAGTCAAGGAAAATACCGAGAAGAGTTGTGAAGAAGAGCTGATTGATGTCTTAAAGAAGAAAGCACAGGAAGATATTGGTGTAGATAAATGTTTTCTAATGTCATGGCTTTCAAAATTTAAGAAATTTAGTGACGATCAAAAGTTTGAAGCACAAATAGAAATTGTTAAAATCATGAGGAGAGTACAGCAGAAGTCGACGCAGAGCCCAGCTAATGAATATCATGGTACTATGCATTCCACTAATACTTTCCCCCTGCAAACAGCTCCACCATACATTTCTCGCCACACCCAAGATCATTTAACTCATCAAGGTCAAATACCTATGCAACACCAGCTTTGTGAAAGTAATTTCTCAAACCAAGACTTTATACATACCCGAGGACAGGTCCATAACCAGTTATCCAAAACTGAATCACGGGTGTGCACCGATTGCATCAGATAGCCATGCATTTATATCTCCAGTATCAGAAACATCTGTCCACGCAAATGAGACAGACCTGTTTGAACTTTCATAATTAGTTTAGCATATTCAATGATTTTTTTTTTTTTTTTTTTTTGCAGAACGACGGATTCAGTTGTTTTGTTTAGTTAGTCAGAAAAAGAGAATTTAAGTTGTTTTTGTTGCATATATGTTCTTTAAAATCAGTTCAAGATGATATTTTTTTTTCTATCCCATTATGATGGGTATTGAATTTGGACCAAAAATAATTATTTGTAGTATTCTCATACTCTTGTTTGAAAAGAGTTATATTTAAATTTATCACCTGTATGATTCTATGTAATGTTTAAGTAACTTCCAGGGGAATGCTGAATTATGTATTAAGAAAATATACACATTATGTATTTGGGATTTTTGCTTACCTTAAAATTACTGGAAGTCTTTCTTCTATCGGCACACATTTTCTTATGTTCGTGTCCTAGTGAGATATTATAGGTCCAATTATTGTTATCAGATTATTAAATGTTTCTTCACTCGTCCTGAAGTAGGCGCAAAATTTTTCAGGATAAGACTTGAGGTATTCAAATATGTGAAACTTTCCCCGAAGCAGTCTTTGGCTAATTAGCGGGTGTACCCAGTACCTTCTTTATATATCTTTAGTTGTTTCTTTCTCTTCACTGGCAAGGCGCAAACACATGCAACAACAACAGTGTCCATGTTGACACTTTTAAGAAATTCATCTGTTGCAGGCAGAATACCGTGTCTCGTCTGCGGGTACAAGCAGATATTATCAGTCGGCCACTAAGCAGTTGGCCAATTGGTGGCCAACCACTTTCCAGTGTCCCCTGCTCAGGGAACCTTAAGGAAGGTTTTGCTCAGTGGGATTATTGCTCAACGGCGATCGTTAAACGATTCTCAGAGCACTAATTTGCTTGTTTTTTATTTGGGCTGTTTTGCTTTGAACGACTGACAGTAGAATCGTTAACGACCATCGTTTATTCTGAATAGTCGGTCGGCTGGAGAGTTGGTAGTGTTTCGTCTCTTAGCTCGGAAAAAACATGGCGACAATGACGTATTATGACGTCATTGGGGAAGTATTCCGAAAAACCTTTGCAGCTAGATTGCTGGCGATTTTTCCCAATAAGCATTTTAATAAACACATATTGAAGCGTTTTAATTACTACCTTTTTTATTACTGCTACTATTTACAAGCATTTTAAAATATTAGTGAGTCATCCTGACGTGGCAGTAATTAATGTCAGGAGCACCTGTATTTCTGCTTGTCATTCTTGGCCACTGACTCGACTGATATGGATGCAACACCCATTGCCTGTCATAGGAGATATGGACCGTACAATTTACATATCTCTTCGCATTGCCACTTTGAAAGTCGTCTAGAGTTTATTGGTATGATATTCGTTATAAATGCTCATGTGTTGTACTATAGTTAGCCACATTATAGTTACTTTTTCAATGATGTAATTATCAATATCCCATTTTCTTTAATGTTAAATAGGGATAGCATTAAAAATAGTTATTCGTAAAGCTGTTGATCACTATGAAGATAATTATAATGTAATATATGCTGGGTGTAATGCTGCAATATTGTTTTTATGTGTGGTTGGTTCCTAACTTACCCAATTGGCCTTTTATTTATCACATTGTAGGTATTTATTGCTGACCTATTGATTTAATTTATTGCAGTGCCCACAGTAATTTCCAGAGGTGTTAAGTGTTAGCGTCATACGCGGCTCACTTGTGTGTTGTGCCACCTGCAAATGTACGTATTTTGGTTTTCTGAAATCTTGCATTTTATTCAGTGATATATAATTTTGAGAGATGGTTGTTCTTTTACATGTGTTAGCTGCGATATACTGGACATAAGACCTACTGTATATTGTAACAGAGGGAAAGATTAATACATATACACACATACATGCATCATACATACATACATATGAAAAGGTATCAGATATTGATTATTCGCACATAATTTTGTTACAGCCTTACAACATGGCCACGAAGGGTACTTTTAGGGATGCATGGCTGGAGATTCCTGAATTCCAACCATGGTTATCTAAGATGGAGGGAGATGCAACGAAGGCATACTGTCGTACCTGTAAGAGACCAGTTGGTGCCGAGATCACAACGATACGGAGGCACAAGAGGACGAAGTTACACGCTACCAATGCAAGTAGGGTTGGGGAAGCGCCTTCTCCACCTGAGGCACCCCCAGGAAAAGCACCTATTCTCAGTGGTGTGGGATACGCCACCATATTATTAGCATGTTTTCTAGCAGAACATAACTTACCTTTCACCCTTGCAGATCATCTCAATGATTTGCGTAAAAAAATGTTTCCTGACTCTCCCATTGCCCAAAGTATGTCTATACGACGAACAAAACGTACTGAGGTTGTTAAGGGTTAGCCAACATTTCAGGTCAGCATTTGGTTACGAAACTAAGAAGCAACAAGTTTTCAGTTATTGTGGATGAGACAACTGATATAACTACAAACTTAATGGGACAAAACAACTCTGTGTGCAGTAGACTAAAGGAAACTTTGCCAGGTATAACAATTTATAAATGTATATGTCATTCCATCCACTTAGGTGTATCGGAAGCAGTGAGGACACACTCAAGGCACTGTGAGGATCTACTAAGGGAAATCTATGCATTATTTGCTCACAGTGCTAAACGAAAACATGAATTTAAAGAATTTCAAGAATTTTGTGACGTCAAGCCCCACAAGCTTCTCCATCTGTGTCAGACATGTTGGCTGTCCCTCCACCAAGCTGTATCAAGAGTACTTGAGCAATGGAGGCCATTAAAGCTGTATTTTTCTTCCAGGCAATTTGAGGAACGGCTTGTATCGGTCACACTGATAGCTGATAGATTGAAAGACCCTGCAGTATTTTGTTATTTTACCTTCCTTGATTACATACTACCTAAATTCAATAAACTTAACCTGCTCTTCTAGAGAAAGACCCCAACAATTCACCTCCTTCATGAAAGTATCACAGATTTATACAGGTCACTGCTCACACAGTTCTGTAAACCTGACTATTTACACAGGAACCCACTGGAAAACGTTGACTTTTCTAATGAGTCAGATTATTTACCATAGCAGCAGGTATACCTGGGCTGCTGTTCATGGCCTCTTTCAGCGTGAGGACATTCGCAACAACAACAATATGATAATGGATATACGTCAAAGGTGTAGACAATTTTTGATCATTATGTGCTTAGAAATGAGAAAGAGGTTTGAACTAAATAATAAACTATGGAAATTTGCAGCATATTTACAGCCACGGAATGTTGTAGATGCAAACATACGACTTGAAATGCCCTCTCTTTATGATTTGTGCAGGAAGTACCTCGTATATACCAGGGGGATATCTCAATCTTAGAAGATTAATGGCGCAACATACCATGGCATGATTTCCCAGACGAGATCAAGAGTACTCAATGTGATATTATGCATTTTTATATACATTTGTCACACATTGAGGCTCAGGAAGGTATGAAGAAATTTAAGGTATTCCACACATTTGCAGTACAAGAACTATCTCTACCGACATCAAATGCAGATGTAGAATGATTGTTTTCATGCCTTACTAACATTAAGACTAAAGCCCAAAATTCTTTGCAGCAACCATCCGTTTTGTCACTGTTACTCTTGGCCGAATGTGTGAAAGAAGGAGGAGGGATAAAATATTTTGAGCCTACCCAACAGATGATTGATTATATGTCTCAGTAATAGAAAATGTATCGCATACTCTCAGCTGTACACTTCGCTATAAAATAATGCATATGAGATACTCATTTACAGTTGTATGTTCTAGATTATTATTGTGTGTGCCTGACTCTATTGTATGTATTCATAAATGTGAAAATCATAAACAATATATTAATTTATGTTAGTCTTATAAACAGGTATATGATTTTACATAGTTGATTATATGTACATACTTATTGGGTAGTAATAAAATATTGTCAAGTAAATTTGGATTTAATTACCACCATTCTCATTTGTTAATGTGCAGCATTACTAAGCAATACGACGTTTATTTCGCTGTGTGTATGCACATTATAATAACATAACCATATAAACGTCAAAGCTAATTCTCATTGTACAATGTGAAACATATTAATGTTTCCACCCTGGTCCATTTTCTATGTGAAACATATTAAAGTTTCAACCCTGGTCCATTTTCTAAGTATTTCAATGAAACATTTAACTGCGTAAACGTAATGGTTTTCATACATGTAATAGGCAATATCAATATACTGTATTAGCAATATTATATACTATACACTTTACCAAGTAACATATATTACGTATATGTATGAAAATGATTATGCTGCAAAATATTATTAATGTATAATAAGCCATAATATATGCCAATGCTTTGAATGCTGAATACGACATATATTAAAAGTTACCCCATTGATCCATTTTTCATGGCCTTCAAACCTAAACTAGAAAACGTACAGGTATGACGTCATGGAGGAATATGACGTCATTACCTAAGCTGGACAAACGGCAGCCCTGGATCATAGTCGTAGTCGTAAACGATTACTTGAACTGAAAGGGGTACTTGCGTTATGGCTGCTAAGTTTTCTAAGGAACAAGATGAGATCCTCGTGGAGGAAGCTACCAAACATCTACGTTGTGGCAGTTTTCTCGTTCCAAATACATGAACCAACAAGTAAGACAACGCCTGGGCAGAAGTCGCCGCCGAAGTGCGAAAACCAGGTGAGCTTTGAATCTAATTTACAGTATTTTGCATTATCAATGTAATGTCATGAAATTTTCAGGATTTCTTGGCAACGATAAAAAGAAAAATCTCACCAGAGGTTTTATTTTTATCGATGTTGGTTTGGTTTTTGGCCCAGTCTTGAATGAAGAATGCCTATGAATCAATTCAAGACTTTTACAGGGGTTTCGTAATGCATCCATGAATTGATAAAATACTTATGCAATTGCAAAGTGCTCTTCTGCATTCCTAAACAAAACCGAAATTTGATTCAGGAATTAGGAGGTTCTGACGCAGGTAATCCCCAGCCTCCCTCCCTGATTTCTCTCCTACACCTGCCTAGATGTTTCTATTCGAACTGAAGGGGCATGAAATCATAGGAATGCATGGATGGTGGTAGGGGATTACCTGGTCCATGGTTTTCTAATACCTCAATCAAGCCACAGATTTTGTCCTTGAATACAAGAGTAAACTCACTAAAATAGAACACTTTGCAATTGCATATTAAGTTTAAAAAATTAGGGGTGTATCACGAAACCTATTTAAAAGTGTTGAATTGATCCACAAGCTACTTTACAAGATATTTGAAAAAAAAATAACAATAATAAATAAAGACGACTCAATGTTTCGGAAATACATACTGTAGTAAGCTTTGTAACCTTTACCTTGATTCTACTGTAGATTGAAAAAACGCAGTATTGTCTATATTTATTACACACTGTGACACTAGTAACATTTGCATCTCTGGCCATTAAGCAACATATATGTATATTCATTTTCAATAACGAGAATAATAATACACAGGTAGGCCTACATATCTACCTAATTTTCATCGGTTCTATTAACTCTATGATCTTGCCAACTATATTGCAAAATTAATGAAATTGTCTGAGGTGAGCTCTTGAGTAGTGTCTGGCTCGTACTTCAGGCCATGAGATTTTGTACAACAGGCATCCCTCAACATGTTGTGCAAACAGCAGCAAACAATTACAACATCGTCGACAGTTTCAGGAAGTAGATTGATTGGAGTGTAAAAAATGCGAAATTTTTGGGATAGTAAACCAAAAGCATTTCTGAGGTTCAGCGAACGCAGGACAACCTATAATTGGATATAGCTTCCATGTTGGCCCCCTTCCCCCACGCCTTGCTCGCGGGTATGGTTTTAACGTGTTTGGATGTAACCAGGAAGCATCATCACCGACAAAAATGTGGGGCAACACAAGGTCGGAATCTGGTAGCTGGCATGGGGGTGGAAGTAGTGTGGCACTGTTGAACATCTTCCCCAAACACAACCTTTCCCATAGGCTCCAACATCAATAAATAAGAATTTGTAATTCACGTCTACTACAGCCAGACGCACTGTCGAGAAAAAGCCCTTGTAATTGTAAAAGAGGGAGCCAGATTTGTTCGGGCACCTATCCATCAATTGCTCCACAACAGTTGGGGAAATCTCATTTATAATGAAATTCCTGAGCCTTTTGTACTAAGTCCTCAGGAGTCAGTGATGGCATGAACAATAGCACAAACTACTTCCTTAGAGCTGCCAACGTCTGTTTTACTATCTGACTGATTTCACTCAATGATACTCTGAACTGAAACTGCAGCGAGTGGAAAGACTCACCAGTGGCCAGATACCTGTTAAAGATTAAAAACATTTGTAGGCACTTCTGCTTTAATTACTACTTTTTCTAGTATATACTTATCATTTTTTTATATCTTTTGTAGTTGATGACTCCAAGGAAGGTTGGCGAAACATCATGACAGAAAGATTAAGGAAACAGGATCAGCAGCTCCACCTACAAAGAAAGGGAAAAAATGGGCACTGGAAGAAAAACTGTCATATCTCCAAGCTGCTGAAGAACATTGACCGTTAGTGAATTTTCATTGTCAATACCAAATATAAATTTCTACTGATATTAAAGGATATGTGGCAATTAAATTAAAATCTATTCTTCCTTATGATCTTATATTAATCTTAAACATAATATCACGATCTGCTATACGTTGTTCATTATATTTTATTACACTAATAGTACCTACATTCTGTGACTTCTCTTTTCAGAAGCTTCTCAAACATCACTGCAACACAAGACGATGAATTCGTTGATGATCCAGAACAAGTGGAATACATCGAGCCACCTTTGTCGGACAATACAAGTTCTGGGCAATTCTGCTCTCTCCTCAAATTTCATCTTAATAGTCCTCCACTAGTACACACTACTGCCCAATTCGTTAAGGCAATGGTTTTTCAATGTCTCTATCTCTGATGCCCATAGCTTAATCCCCTGGCAAGGTCGACTCATTTATCATAAAAACTCATCTTTCCAAACTGTGTAGCGACACAAGACGATATATGATCGTAGTTTCAGAAATATCAAGGTGAAGACAGTAGTGAGGCTATTCAATGAAAATTATAACTGGAATTTCAGTGTTTAATAAATAAAAAATAAACTTGAGTTTTATTCAATGCCATTTATTACAAGTTTCAAGTTCAAAACTAAAAAATCATGCAACAATTAGAAGTAGGCACATTTCATAATGCGAAAGCAATTTTTTCTTCAGGCACCATTGGGTACAGGCGTTTCTTGTAAGACTTCTATGATATGTCGTCTTTGATCATTTCAACCAGGAAGCTGAACTATTCAACAGAAAGGCGGAAAAACTTGGAAAATTTATTGGATTCTTCACGCAGGTGGTTTGCAATAAATTTCTGATGTAATCCCTTTTAACCCTTTTCCCCAGGAATTACTTCATCTTCCATCTCTTCTACTAGAAGCTATCTAATTAGCAACCTCCTCTTTCGACTCAATTTGCCCAGAGCCATTTTCTTGCAACACTAGGTTGCCTTCACGGGACTCTGTCTCGTCTAAAATCGCATAAAAACAGACGCTCCAAGCAAAATAGTACACCCTTGATTATCGCCCAGCAATATCTTTGAACAATCATCATAGAGCGATAATCGTGATATCACAGTGAGCAAAACCTACTTATAGCTAGGTTAGAAGATGACCTAAGAAAAGTGGTGGCATCCGTGGGATGCAAGAAAGAGGAATGGTTCAACAATAGAAAGCGCAACGTGCAGTGTTTTCCACCGAATTAACTCCACTCCCTCCATATCATCATAACACACGCCGCTCTCCAAGAGAAACGAGAGAGAGAATTTCATCGTCCTATTCCACTCAGAGAGAGAGAGAGAGAGAGAGAGAGAGAGAGAGAGAGAGAGAGAGAGAGAGAGAGAGAGAGAGAGAGAGAGAGAGATTTTTCATCGACTATACATGCTACAAGACATTCATCATAATTTCAGTGAAGTGTATTGACGAGAGAATCACCAGTGAATGCTGTTGACGATAGAAAATTAGAAGAAAGAAGAAACCAGTCAAGAAGAAGGAATACTGAAGAATAAGGTGAAGAAGAAGAGGAGGAGGCAAACGAACGACCAAAGACGTCATCCCTGACAAGGCAAACAAGAAGAGAAGCCTACGCAGTTCACGCACTTTAATTCCAAATGGCAAAAGGTAACAAAAGGACATCCTATTACACCAATTCCAAACAGCAAAAGGTAACAAAAGGACATCCTACATCAATTCCAAACGGCAAAAGGTAACAAAAGGACACCCATTACACCAATTCCAAACGGCAAAAGGTAACAAAAGGACATCCTACTACATCAATTCCAAACGGCAAAAGGTAACAAAAGGACATCCATTACATCAATTCCAAATGGCAAAAGGTAACAAAAGGACATCCTTTTACATCAATTCCAAACGGCAAAAGGTAACAAAAGGACATCCTATTACATCAATCCCAAACAGCAAAAGGTAACAAAAGGACATCCTATTGCATCAATTCCAAACGGCAAAAGGTAACAAAAGAACATCCTATTACACACACATACACAAAGTTCTTAAAAGTTGAAATTTTAAAACTGATTTGATACGATACTTTCTTTAGATATTTCATTTGGAATACAAATCTTCCACTTGAATTTATTAGACATACAATTAATTTTGGCAAAACTTTTTTTCTTTCTTTACTAATTTTACTAACCATTTTACTAAACATTATTAATTTATAACTGAGGTATTTCTAATATGTATTTTATTTTATTTCATTTTATTTCTCATTACTTGAGAGTTTAGAATTTTAAGAATTTTTTGGTTTGACTATTTTTTTGAGGTGATATTTCTTCCAGCATTTACGTAACTGATTAACCCCGTTGTGTTAAGTGCTTTTTTATAACTGAAATGAAGTGAAGGTTAATACCATTGAATAGTCAATGCCTAGGAAACGGTTTTCTATATTTAAGAAAGCAATACCTATTCTTACAAGAAGTTAAAAACGCCAACTGAAAATTTCAACCTCTCCAACTCCCCCAAACATACCAACTACAGTCACCCATATAATACACACGAATAGCAGCATAATTGAATTTTGGGGAAGGAAAGAAGAACATGATGCCTGCAACTTCGAAAACTGGATTTAACAAATACAAAACACTTAAATTATATACATATATATATATATATATATATATATATATATATATATATATATATATATATATATATATATATATATATATATATATATATATATATATATATATATATATATATATATATATATATATATATATATATATATATATAAAATCATGAAGCTACAAATGTCGTTTAATTTCTAATTCACGCTACTTCGGGAATATCTCCGCTGGGGAATTATCACCGAAGGTGAATTTTAAAGTGATAAATGGATTGGTACCGCCGGGTCGCAATCTCTCGACACGGTACCATCCAACGACTCCAGTCGTCGGTCAAACCACTGAGCCTCTCATGGTGGCTCAGTGGTTCCGGCAGTACCGATCCATTTATCACTTAAAAAATTAGATATTAAACAACATCTGTAGCTTCATGATTGTATATAAATCATGGTGTGATTATATACATATATATATATATATATATATATATATATATATATATATATATATATATATATATATATATATATATATATATATATATATTATATATATATATATATATATATATATATATATATATTATATATATATATATATATATATATATATATATATATATATATATATATATATATATATATATATATATATATATATATATATATATATATATGTTTATGTGTGCAGAACGAGATACATGTGATATATGTACAACATCACCACGGGTATGTAACTGGGGGAGAGTAGGAGCGAGCAAACATACAAACCGTTGTAGCCTAAAAATTCACACCTGACAAGTATTAAAGGGAGGGACAAAATGCAGTAGCGCTAGGGTGAGGTTCTTTGTTTACAATCATGATAATCCTTTTTTACATACATATCTACTACCTTCCCTAACATTTCAACATTTTACAAATTTCCTTTTAAATAATAGGATCAACTTTATATATGCCTTGACTAATATGCATGTTATGGCGATCAATTTCTTTTATAAAAATACTCAGTGAATAATACGAGCAATATTAGTGAAGGTCTCCACAGACTTTACAGTTATATCGATTAGTCCAAAATATAATAATAATAATAATGTTAAAATGAATGTAGCTTGGTTTGAGTACTCTACTACTCACAGATCCCACACTGCAGCAGTACCTGACCATTATAAAAAGCCGGTGATTTTTCATCGTCTCATCGAGTTCTGGACATCCGAACAGCATATATTCAGTACATGTATGTATGTATGTATGTATGTATGTATGTATGTATGTATGTATGTATGTATGTATGTATGTATGTATGTGTGTGTGCGTGTGTGTTACAAACATTCTTCATATATAAGTAGCCATATTATACAGTCATACCGGTATTCCACACTCATGACTAAGACTACTTCAGAATACTTTTGTCTTACAACTGTAACAGAAGATAATTAGCCTACCCCAAACGGCACTTAACATTTAGTTCGTTGCTAAGAGATAAACACCTGATTTTCCCTTCATTTGGTGGCCAAGGTTAAAATATGATCAGTAATGAGTTCAGCTACGCTCACTCGTAGATAGCTCAACTTCCGGCAGTTAGAAATGTAGTCTTAACTTCACAAACCTAGTTTAATTTCAGGTTCAGGAAGCAGCCATTGTAACAAATGTATTTAGATTATAGCCATTGTCATTTGGAAATATTACCAACCCGTTCTTTCCACATAGGCTACCTGATGAATTTAATACCGGTATCTCATTTTTTTTATTTTCCTATTTATAATTATATAGCGTAAGCCTTGTATTCAACCTGGTTACCTTAAGTCTTACGAGTACCATGATTAGGATCTGCAAAGTACAGTAGTGTATAGTACACAATGCCAAGTATGGGTCTTCTTTATGCAGGTATTTACTTTCCCAGAGTCCAAAATGAAAGAGTAGCTAGCTATTATCTCTGAGGAGCATTATGAAAGGGTCTTTTTTCCTTTATGATAATAGAAACTTCATAAATAATGTCACCTAGCAATTTCTTGGTTGTTGCCACATGATCAATTTAACAATATTTCTTAAATAACCGGCAGCATACATTTCTGTTGATGGTATTTTTATTGAGTCTTTGTTCTGAGCCTACGGCCCATCATTTTAGCTGTTCCACAGGTGGAACGATTACTGATCCGAAAAATAACTAACAGCTCAGTGTATAGTTATTACAACACTTCTTGTAGCAAGTTGCTCTTCCAAAGTTCAGCCGAAATAGCACTTAAGGACCAAGCATATCAATTTTATGAGAGTATATGAAAACATCCATGAGATACTGAATCCAGTATGAATTTAAAACCTTAAAAAAGAAAATAAATGGAGTTCAAGGGATGTGTTGAGAAACGTGAAAAAAAAGTTCAACATAAATAGCAGTAAAAATACATAGGTAAATATTAAGAAATTCATCACAAAGGAGGAAGACATTGCATAATCAACGGAAAGCTAGATTAGACGAAAGTTTAAAAGTTTGTGAAGGATATGAAGAAGCTAAGAAAAGGAGTAGAAGGTGTAGCAAGAGGCAAGAACGCAGATCAAGGGAAAAAGAAACCTGTAAGATAATAAGTGGGAATATTACGATAAAAAATGCCTTTATACAGGAGAGAAAAGAGATTAATACGTAGTAGAGGAATGGACAAACAAATGAAAAAAATTTCTTAAAAAAAAATAATACTAAGTTGCAAGAAGTACTGAAAATGTCAAGAGCAAAGTAGAGGAAATTCAAGACTCAGGACAAAAGATGCAAGTCTTACAACAGAAAAAAATCAATTTGAGAATCTGAACAAAGACAAAAGGAGAGATGCCGAATTTATTATGCAGACATGGTTTATGCAGGGGACGGACCCCCAAAGGCAAGGAGGTTGTGGACGGGAAAGAAATTGGTTTTCTGGAGAGAAAGTGAAACAGGAAGGGGGAGGGGGGGGGAAGAGGAAAAGAATTTCTTAGCAATATGATTAAAGCAGTACGAAATAAGAAACAAGATGATATCCATTTGAAATCTGGAAAGGAGTTATGTCAGTTGCATTTGCATTTTATCCGGACCCTCTTCCTCACTACTACAAGGCGGCTTCTGCAGATGATTTGGACTTCCCCTCTGCTGTCTGACTGAGGATCCCGATTTTAGGATCCTTTTTTCGTACGTGGGTGTTTTTCTTTTGTTTTGAAAGCTTTCGCTGTTTTGAGTACTTCTCTTGTGTTTTCAGTGACTTAATTGTTTTCAGTGCATTTCCTCTCGATGTTACTCATCGCTCGCTTTTATATCAATCTCACACAAGTAACTCAGTCTCCCTTTCCGTTATATTAAAGACACAAATGGGCAACTTAAAAGATGACACCTATTCTTCTGCCCCAGCAATGGTGGCAAAAACCACAGTTAAGCAGTCAACAGACAAAGTATGTTTCACGTTCTTGATGAGAGATTATTGAATTATTTCTTACAGAAACAGCAAAAAAGTCTAGTTTGTAGGAAACCCTTGCTTCTTATGTATTTGGTGGAACCCTATATACTGTTACCTGTATGTTGAAATTAATTCGTTTGAGAAAAGCCTCGTCTTCTTTTTTACTGTTCGGTATTTCCAGTCTTTCAAATCCAAGCGTAACTCACAAACACGATCACGTGATAAATTATAACATAAATGTTAGACACACCTTTGCGACATTAAAGTTCTTAGGCTTGTTATTTTTGCCGTTACATGACTATTTTGTAAATGGTTCAAAGACTAGATATACAGAATTGCATAATATAAATGACAACCTGTAATTATTTGGATTATATTTCCTTATTTCCTAAGGGCTTGGCCTGAATTCATTTACGCCCTAACATCTCAGTGTGCTTCTCAGACACATTTGAAGGTAACATGCTTCATATTTGATTTGTAAGGAGTACATGAATATTTACATGCACTGACCTAATATGTATATATACACATTTGTATGGGTAGGCACGAGAAACTTATCACGGGATAAACATATATGGAAATGGCAAGAACTTACAAGTTGTAACTCGATATTGCTGTCCATGAAAATATTACCTTTCAATGCACATTATATAGTTATACACTACCATATATATGACTGTATATATTCAACCCAAGTCAGTGTACACTATTTTAATATCTTTCGCAAAAAAATTTTCATATATATATATACGAGTATATATATATATATATATATATATATATATATATATATATATATATA
>NC_089741.1:10413370-10468370 GCF_040412425.1 Macrobrachium rosenbergii | reverse complement strand
CATACCAAATGAATTACATCAAACCCCTTCATTACCCACCTAGTCCCAACAAAGAAAAATGTGCTGTGGTAGCAAGGGAAATTACATGAACCACTTAGTCGATATTGGACACAGTTGATTTTCCCTGCTTCATTAAAGAATAACGCAACGGTGTTATAACTCTAGCAGCTACCATACGCAAGTTTATTATTGGTAAATGCTATTTCTCTTCCAACCAATGGGGCTCAGGATCCAAGGCTTGCCTGCATTTACTTACACTTGACTTTCCCTAATTTCTACTTACCACACAGGAATAGCTTATGCAATTTCACTAGGCAATGTTCATTATTCATAAACTAGACTTCATAAAAGAAATACGGTTATACCAGGTTCCCTAGTAAATGGTGGAGGAAGGGGAAAAATTGGAAAATAAGTACAGAGGTGGTGTTACCATCAATCAGCGATATTTGTCAATCCCAGACTTACTGTTTACGTCGGTTGCTTGCGCAATGCAACTGAAGATCGGAATTCTTGAACCACGAGTAACATCTATTCACTGAGTAAAAACAGGAGACAGGAAAAGGACAAAGGGCAGAGCTGCTTGGAGCACGGATGCGTGCTCTTTTTATGACAGTCATATCAGGTCACTGTTGTTTTTGTCAGTAACACTTGTATGTAGCCTCCGGCAGTCTGAAAAATTGACAAAACCTCACCGAATGCATAGAAGAGGGAAAAAGGAAGCTTAAGACCACCTTCACTAGAGGTTACTTGGTGAAAACCTTCCCTGTGGGCTAGGTCCCTAATGCTAACCTATCCGCTACTAAAGGAAGTTACTCTTTTGAAAACACAGTCTACCTCCCTGCCCGGGTTCTAGCTTCGATAGAGATGCTGTCCTGTCTTTGTTAGAATAATATCCCTACTAAAACAATGTAGGGGGGACGAACAGCAGAATATTTATAAAGCTCCCCCCCTTAAGAAGTCCTTTACTCCCTTTCGGCCGTAAGGTCTGTACTAAGCAAGCTGTTCGCCTTATTACTTCACTCTTCTCCCCTGAGCAGATTTGTCCCATGCAGTCTACCTAGCTACAGATCTACCTAACTCTAAAAAGGATATGAGCTTTCATCACTTACAGAATCCTAACTGTACTCAAAGGTGCTAACAGTTATTACATGCTACCTCTTGTAATTGTGATGTTTTAGACCTAGCCAAATGGTACATTCTGCAGTCTCTCCTATCCTAACCTATCCTAACACGGCCGTAGCACCAACGTTAAGGGACAATGAATTAGCTAAGTTATAAGGTTTTCTGCACTACAATTGATAATTACTGGTTGGCACATGAGGTCTGCCTCATATGATAAATGCCTGCCTCACTGAGGTCTTAGGCCATACGTGTCATGAGCGTAGTGGCTCTCTTCACAATAGTTTAGATTATCTGATTTCAGTTACACTGTACTTACAATGTTACTACTCCGATGTACTCAATCTGATCTAGGCTACTGTATGGTAGAGAGCACACTGGCTACCTCCTCTGGGCAAGGGGCCAGGATCACTCTGAGATGGTAGGCACTGTGCCGAGAGGGCACCAGTGCCAGGGTGAGCTCATGGCTTTGCAACTAATGGGCTCTCTTCCGCCCCTTCTTCTTCTTCTTCGGGTTCCTCCAAGGCCTAACTACGTCGGACCTGGGAGGTAATGAGGGCACCGACTCTGGGGAAAGGCCAGAAGAGCTACCAGGCACGAAGTCAGGAGTAGTTTCAGAAGCTACCGGAGGACTCCCTACTACAGCTGCTGTGACAACAAGAACGAGAACGATCTCGATCTCCGCATCCGAGAAGGCCAGTTCCTGGTCTCCCACAGAAGGTGTAATAGGTTGATCTACCAGGGGTTCATCCTCTGCAGACGGATTGGGTGAAGAAGTGTCGGGTGCCGGAGGCTCTCTGGTTGCCATGATTAGTGCCGTGAGGGATCCTGGATCTCCCGGAGGAGGATCCGCCTCATGATTTGGACCAGGCACGGGGTCCTCCTTAATTGGTGACTCAACTTCCATGCCAGACAGAGCATGGCACTGCTCAGTGCTCGCAAGTGGCACTGGCAGCGGTTGGGGGTCAGGCATGTCTGACAAGGGGTCCGGAGGTGCAATACCACGCAGATAGCTTGAATTTGGCTGCAGTAGAGATTCCTGCACCAGCTGGAGATCAGAGCCTCTCGGAGAGCCTTGCTCGGGAGCGTCCGCTGGGCGTTGTTTACTTAGGCAGCCCTCCCAATTAGTGGAGTGGCCTGTCCGCTTACACATCTTATAGCGGTACTGCTCCTCCTGAATGTCTCTTTGGGGAGAGGGAGGACCTCTTTGTTGGCCGCCCCTTCGTGAATGGAGGGAGCTAAGCCGAGAACGGTTTGGTGCATGCCCCTTCCGCTGACCACTTTGGTGAGCGGACAGTGGGTTTTCTTCGTGGGGTTCTCCTACAGTCTTGGCCTCCATGGAGGAGGTAGCATGGCTGCGAAGTGGCATTGAGGAAGGGCTTCCCCAGAGGAGATCCCGACAAAAAAAGGCACAGATTTTGCCATGAACTTTCTGATGGATCTGGCCAAGAAGTGGACATTGGAGCGGGACTTGGGCTGTGACTCGGGCTTACTTCCACAAAAGGGCTGCTGGAGTGGAGAGGCCATCTTGGGAGCCAACACAGATGAATCCTTGGGGTGTTTGGAAGATTACTACAGATGATCCCGAGTAGACTTCTTTTGGAGGTCTGAAGCAATTTCCCTCACAGTGTCCTGAGGGAAGAGGTGATGAGAGTCCAATGGCGAAAACAAAAGAGCCGATTTCTGGGTTCGAGTAACTCCTTTAGTTGTAAAGGAGCACCAAAATTCTCTCTTCTTTAAAACTCCCAAGGAGAAAAGAGCAGCGAGCTAATAAGAGCCACCTCTAATTGCCTTGTCTGAGCATGACAGTACTCCCAGCCAGTCCTGTCGATCTTCTTAGCTAGTGCTCCAACTGTCCAATCCAGGAAACTAAAGACCTCGAACATCTTGAAGAGATCCTTAACAAGGCGGTCTAGTTCCACTGATGAAAACTTTATCTTCGCCAACGAGAATGCAGAACGAGGGAAGAGTCGATGAGGCCGGCGAAGTCCTTTTGGGAGAAAGCAGCAACCCCCAAAGAAGGAGCTTCCCCGGTGACATGGGAAAGATATCTCCTATGGACTAAGCATGAGGGAGGGAAGGCAAAGAATGCTTTGCCTCGCTCCCTCTTAGCAGAAAGCCAATCTCTCTCTTTGAGAGTCTTCTTAGTAGACATAGAAAGCACCATCTTGGGGGGCCTAGCCCTGTGGTCTGGATGACATCTCATCAGAAAGGTCGACGCAGGAGAGACCGGGGGGAGCTGGGGCGAAAAAGGAGGGAAAGGTCGCCAGCATATACTGAAGCAGAGCTGCATAGGCTGAAGGAGGAGCAGGTTCTTGCTCAAACTCTTCTTCTCCTGAGGAGACTGGAGACAGGGTCATATCATGAGCAGGCTTGGAGACGGAAGGGACTTTCTTCAATAAGCTCATTATTTCAGCCAACTGCTGTTTAATGGGAGCCAATGACGGCTCGTCTTGATCTACAGGAGCTGGAGACTGGTATTGAAGAGTAGGCGCTGGGTGCTTGGGAGCTGAGGCCGGGCACTCAGAAGTTGGCGCTGGGTGCTCGGGAGCTGAGGCCGGGCACTCAGAAGTTGGCGCTGGGTGCTCGGGAGCTGAGGCCGGGCACTCAGAAGCTGGTGCCGGGTGCTCAGGAGCTGGTGCCGGGTGCTCAGGAGCTGGTGTCGGAAGCTGGCATAGGACACTCGAAAGCTGGTGACGGGTGCTTGGGAAGTGGCACCGGGCACTTTAGAGGAGCCAGGCATTTGCGCAGTGACAACAGGCATCTGAGAGGCTTCGTTGTGTGCTTGGGAGCCAAGTAAGGGTGCTCAACACCTGGGTGCTCAGGAGAGAAGGCTTCGGGACTGTCCCATATGGAAAGCAGATGCTGGACTGAAGCAGGTACAGAAGGGTCCACAGCATAACTGCAGGAAGGCTGTGGACTGAGACTAGCCTTCTTTTACCGCTTAACAGAATGTGGAGAACAGTGGCCAACCTCATCTGCATGTCTCTTCAGTGGTCATGATGAATCAAGAAAGCGCTTACTACACTTCCTGTCTGCGCTGGAATCGTCTGAACTAGATGGCAACTGGAGCACATCCAGCAAGATGTCTTTCCAGTGAGAAAACCCCACTGGCCTCCCTTGGACTTCCAGTATGTCTTCTCCCAGGTTCAGGGGAGCAGGACAGTGACCTTCATCTAAGAGAACCGGCAGGACAAATAGCCACCTCCTCCACTTGTACAACACTGTCACTTATCACTTTATCAGCATACACTTTAGTCATTAACCACTTACTAGACTAACCCAAGATATCTTGTGATCAGTGCTCTAAAAATTTTGGACTTAACACAAGATATCTTGTATAAAAGTTAAATGCTAATAAATGACTAACATGAGATGTCTCGTGATCCACAGTGTTGTTTTAAAGCTTCTTTGAGATATCTCGTGCTATATCATACATTTAGCAGTGGTACTTGCTGCTGGAAGTCGTGAGTTATCGAGAATGACTTATGTTTCTTTTGTGCCAACTACACATCATTAGTAGCACTTCAACAGTCATCCTGGTTGTTTGTTTTTTTTTTTTTTTTGCTTCTTTTCACCTGCTTTTAGGTAAATTTGGTTGTTTTGTCATCTTATACTGTTTATATGTTATATTACTGATTTATCACGTTGCTCTTGTCTCTTTTATTAGCTAATCCCTTGACTATTCTGTGATACGTCGAGTAAATGGCGATCTTGAGGGCACGTTCATTTGTTTTATATCTTCTTTTTGGCTGTTTTTAGATAAGTTTGGTTGTTTTATTTGTCATCTTAGACTGTTTATATATTATTGATTTATTACGTTGATGTCGTGTATTTTGTTAGTCTCTTGACCATTTTGTGATGCATCGGGTATAATTTTTTTCTTTTACGTCGAATACACACTGTTACTAGCTCTCCGGTGGTGACTGAGAATGTTTTATTTCTTCTTTTCGACTGTTTTTAAGTGTGTTTTATTTGTCATTTTACACTGTTTATATGATATATTATTGATTTATTACATTGATGTCGTGTAATTTGTTAGTCTCTTGACTTTATATATTTATTTCAGCCAAGTTATGGCAAGTTACCATGATGCCAGCAATACTGAAGAATCATTTACTGATCTTGAAAGTGGTGACTTTGAAAGCAGCGATTCAAACTTGTACGATTTCAATGATGATGACAGGGCTACAGATATGGTAATGGATGATAGCAATGGTGAAGAATTGCCGATTCTTCTGCCCCTCCCCCCCTTGATTTCCATTCACAGGGACAACAGGTCTCAATATCCCAGGAAATATTGAAGTTATGTCTCCTTTAGGTTTTTTCCACATTTTTCGATGTTAGAAATGCTGGAACTTATTTGCAATGAAACCAATAGATTTGCTGAGCAATGCAATACAGATCCAAATACATGGCATCTGTAACTCCACCGGAACTCAGACTTTTTTGGCATTAAATATATTGAAAGGAACTGTGAAGAAGCCTGAAAACTTCTTGTATTTGTCTAAAAATCCACTTCTTAAAACCCCAAATTTTGCTGAAACTGCCTTTCAAAAGATACAAGAAAATTAGGCAGTACCTTCACTTTTCTGATAATGAGACACGATGAAAATTGGCATCCTACTCCCAAACTGAATAAGATTTATCCTATTTACATGCACTTAGAAAATAAATGTAGAACTGTCTACAACCCACAAACAGATATTTCAATTGATGAGAGTCTTTTGCTTTATAAAGGAAGATTGGGATGGGTGCAATACATCCCATTGAAGATATCAAGAGTCGGCATAAAGTACTTTATGTTATGTGAAGCGAGTACAGGTTATGCGTGGAGTTTTTTTATTTATGTCGGTAAAGGAACACAATTCAATGAATTGCCTAAATCCTTGCAGCTTGTAATGACTTTCCTGACGCCTCTTTTGAATAAAGTTTATTGCCTTACAATAGACAATAATTATACCAGTCCTAAATTAGTAGATATGTTGGTAAAATATAGAGCAGATTGCTATGGTACTTAGAATAAATCGAAAAGACCTGCCAGTTTCATTGAAACCGATAAGTTGAAGAAGGGCGAAATGTCTGCTTATCATAGAGGTAAGGTTTTGGCCATGAGATGTAAGGATAAAAAAATTATTGTTCTACTCTCCACAGGTCACAATAGTGATGAAATTGAAAATGAGAGTAGAAGTGGTATCAAAAAGAAGCTCAAAGTAATAGCAGGCTATAACCACACAATGGATGGTGTGGATAAGTTGCATCAGAACTTGGCAAATTATCCTGTTGCCAGGAAAAGAACATAAAATATTACAAAAAAGTTTTCTTCCATCATCTAGATCATCTTCTTTATCTTCAGCTTTCCCCATCTTTATATGGGGTTGCTGTTTGTTATTAGTCTTCTCCATCTTCTGTGATCATGCACCATTACCTCACTCACGTTCTTCTCCTGCATGTCCCTGTTAACTGTGTCTCTCCATCTCATTCTTGGTCTACCTCTCCTCCTTGTTCCAGGCACTTCCATATCCATGGTTCTTTTACATACAGAATCCTCCTCTCTTCTCATAACATGTCCAAACCATTGTAATCGTCTCTGTTGCAGCTTCTTTGATATTTCTGTAACTTTCACCGTCCCTCTTATGAAGTCATTCCTTATCCTGTCTCTTCTTGTCACTCCGCACATCCAACATTGCATTCTCATTTCTAACACTTCCATCTTTCTCTCTTGTTCTTTCTTCATGGGCCATGTTTCACAACTATACATCAATACAGGTCTGACAATGCTCTTGTAAATTTTTCCCTTCATCTTTACATTAAATTTTTTGTCACATAACACACCTGATGTTTTCCATCATCTAGATCTAGCTCTTTGGAATTCATATCAGTGTTACAAGGTGAATAATGAAAATGGCTGTTCATCTCAATTCAGATTGGACATAACTGATTCAACTTTGAAGAAATATCGTGCTGAAATCCCCCGAATCAGACCAGGTAGACCCTCTATTTCTGTGAATCCTACCTGTTATTCAGTAAGGCATTTTCCCACTGACATTCCTCCTACAGCCAAAAAGAAATTTCCTACCAGGCAATGTGTCATCTGTCCTAAAAAAAAAAAAAAAAAAAGGGACAGTAAGGGAAAACCGATCAGACGAGTCTAGCTATATGTGCGAGATATGTGAAGTTAGTCTTTGCATAACCCCGTTTCTAAACATAAACAAAATAATATGAGAAATACACTGGTTTGTGTGAAGTGAAAAAAAATTTGTTTATCCAAATGAGGAGAAAAATATAATGTTGTTTATCCAAATGGGGAGAAAAAAATATTTTTTATCCAAATGACATGAAAAAATACTTTTGTTTGTCAAAATGAAGTGAAAAAGTAAAGTTAGCAAGCGTCGATATGTTTTTTATTCAATGCCTATTTTCAAAATTACTAAAACTAAGCATACGAGATATCTCGTGATACACCAAAATAGGTATAATTTGTACGAGATAATTCGTTAATGACCATAAAGAGGTCTCAAATTGAGTTTCTAAAAATCACTATTTTACATACAATAATCATAATTTGATGTTGAAATTAAGAAGTATAGTGTCTTAACAACTTACATTTTCAATTAAATAAAATAATTGGACTCTTTTTGACACATTATGTTAAAATCAAGGAAGGTCCTTTAAGGGGTTAACAGTTGCAGTGACGCTCCTAACTCTGCCACTGTATTGACAACCTAGCTTCGACACTGGCAACGGCATTAGGGTTGGAAGCAAGGGAGCCAGGCACAGGAGTAGGTGGATTGAGGAGAAAAAGTAGGAATACGGGAAGAAGGAATAACAGGACTTTCTACACTAGGCCGCTTTCCTCTTACTATCCCTTTCAAGCTTGTCTAGGTGAGATTCAAGTACCTTCCACGTCTTCTCGTCCCAGTCATTACATTCAGCACAAGTTTTCTCCCTACTACACTCCTACCCCCTACAATTACTGCAAATTTTATGTGAATCATAACAAGATTTAGTCAATCTGGATTTACATCCTTCACTGCAGCAGCAAAAACTTGAGGAACTAGAATCAGACATTCAATAATAACACTATCATGATCCTAAAGGATACTAATAAGCTGAACAAGCTTGAAGGCTACTTAAAATGCAACAGTAATAATTCACCAAAATCCAGTACTGTACAGAGAACCGAAAACTACAAAAAAAAAAAAAATGCTGCTGCTAGCAACTCGATGTTTACTCAAGAGCTAGCAGGAACATAGGTTGTCTGCCAAGTTGTTCCCAGTGTCCCCCCAATAGTGGGCGGGGCTAGTCACCTACACAAAACAACTGGAGGGCTACCGCGAATTTTTAAAAAGGATGCCGTGCGAGTAAGTTACTTATATGAAATCCAAATTTCATATGTAGTCAAGAGAACACCAAACAGGCTATAGTAAGTTCACCCATGTCATGGAATAAATGCGTACGTACATGTTGGTTTTTTATCTTTCTGCTTTGCTCAATCTAACATACCCCATTTCATTGCAAAGTTTAGTTGATATTAAGTAAGATTATCACAAATATCATAACAGTACACAAGAATATTTTAAAACTGTTGATATTTCATATCAGCTCTCTCTCTCTCTCTCTCTCTCTCTCTCTCTCTCTCTCTCTCTCTCTCTCTCTCTCTCTCTCTCTCTCTCTCTCTCTCTCTCTCTCTCTCTCATCCACATGACTGCGCTTATCTTTTGATTTGAAAGAATAAAAAATTATATTTTTATGATAAATAAAGTTTTAAATATACTTACTAAGCTACTAGCTTTCTACTCGGCAGTCTAACAAAATTCAAATTTTCATGGTGGCTCTGCCATCACTAGTGTAGGTGACAAGGTCCCACCCACTTTGGAACTGATAGGTACAAATCAGCATAGAGCTTCAATTTGTTTGATGCCTAAATGTCCATTGAGGGGGTGAGGGTGGGCTCCGATTATGTAATTGCTTGTTAAGTATATATAAAACTTTATCATAAAAATGTCATTTTTATATTAGTGACTTACCAAGCAATTACATAGCTGATTCCACATTGAGAGGAGGTGGGGATCATGGACATGTTCTACTCCAAAACATTAATGAAGATAATGACTTTGAACTAGAAAGGTTGCTAGCATTGGGTCAATGCTTGTGGTACCTTATCTGGTAAGTGAGCTGGTTCAGGCGGGTACTGCCTCTGGGTGACACTCGTCTTAACCTGTAGAAGGCGTGGCAGTATTGGCCAAGAGTCGCCCCTACTTCAGTGGGTACTTTGCAGCCATGGAAGTTCACCAATGGCTGACAAAGACAAAAAATAGCACCCTTGGCCTGGGCACAGACCAGAATAAACACAACACTGTCACCTACAACCAAAATTAAGAACCACCACCCCAACCATTAAAAACTGGCAGGTACTCCAGGTACACTGTACCCCCAGGCTTCCCTTAAACTCAAACTACCTTACATCAAGGCAGAGAGACAGTAGAGGAACAGAGAGCTCCCTATGTTTCCTTTCCCAACCATGCCAGCCACGGATCACAGAAGTTGGTAGCAAGCAGACAGAGTTTGGCATCCAGCGCCCCACTGTTGACAATAAGTGCCTAAATCTTGGCGCCGAACACTCCACAGTCGGAAGTTGGCGCCAATAAGTTGGGTGCAGAAGACTGACGAAAAAGAGGGGCGCTCCAGGCTGAGTGTGAGTGCTCGAACCTCATGAGCCTTGACCTTAAGGGAAGATAAATCATCTCGAACTTGAGATGCACTTCTGTAATCGAACTTCTAAGGTGGAAAGAATTACAGAACTTCTAAGGAAGAAAGAAAGTGCATTCTTTGACAGCGGGTGTGAAGGGTTCTTCACTGAGCACCAAAGCTTGACGGAGGCTCCTCTGATCTTTTCATTCTGAAGATAGTACAGTACTTCAAGGCTCCCACAGGATAAAGAAGTCTCTCTTCCTCCTCTGGCCCAAAGATGTCCGTTACTCTCTTAATAACAAATGAGCAACGCCAGGCCTGGAAATGTCCTCATTCTGGGCGAGGAATCCAAGAGAGAGAGAGAGAGAGAGAGAGAGAGAGAGAGAGAGAGAGAGAGAGAGAGAGAGAGTATACTGCATTTCCATTTGAAAATGCCTACTCTCATGTTGAAGGCTCAAGTGTTTGGGGATCGCTAATGCCACAAGGAGTCGTCTCCCTCATGAGATTCTTAAAAGAGGTCAAGCTGAGGTGTTCAAAAGTTGAGCTCGTAAGCCACTTCAAAACAATGTCCAAATTCCAGGAGAGAAATCCAGGCTTTCCTAATTTGGAGGTTTCAAAGGTACTGATACGGTTGCTGAGGTCTTAAAACAAAAACCTATACCCCTCGATGGTAGAGGGAGACAACTTCCTATTGGTCCTCAGGAAAGGTAAAAAGTCAGCTAGGCTAACTGGCTTATAGAGGTTTCAGAAGACGAGATGCTATTGTGTTGGTACCATCCTCTGAAAACTGACCACTTGGATTGGTAGAGCCTGCTAGCAGATGATCTTTTGCCCCTAGCAAAAGTTTCTGCAACTTGCTTCGAAAAGCCTTTTTACTCTGATGAGACTCCTGACAGTCTGAAGCCTGTCAAGGCCAGAGCAGACAATCCTTGATGGGACCTGAGGAAGTGGGGCTGTTTAAACAGCAACTGTCTTTGTGGCAGAAGCCTTGGGATATCCATCAACATATACAAAAGATCTGGAACCATTCCTTCCTGGGCCAGAATGGGGTGATCAGGGTCATTGAGACGTTCTGATGAGAGGAGAACTTGTTGATCGCCTCACTGATCAATCCAAAAGGTGGGAAGGCGTGGACATCCAGGCCCGTCCAATCCAATGTGGCGGAATTTAAAAAAACACAAAAAACAGTACACAACACTCACCCTGATCCTCGGTTGCTGGAAGATGGAGTAAGGCGTCCACGGTTGCCAACACAGCACCCAAAACCACACAAACAAAACAAGGAAACAAAAAAAAAGAAGATAGAACTATATACACAACAAGAACAGTACTCTAACAAGAAAAACCAACAACTCTCAAAAAGCACACAAAAAAACTGTCCAAGACCAAACGACTGACTAGCACTCGCTCTGACTCAAGACTCACTCAAAAACCGAAAAATCCTTCACATATTCCACAGACAGACAGCGCCATAAACAAACTAACGACCTCATCCCTCTTCCAACAACCGAAGCACTCACCAACGACCATTACTCTCTCTCTCTCTCTCTCTCTCTCTCTCTCTCTCTCTCTCTCTCTTACAAAACGTTGGGAAATGCTAAATACAAACAAATTTATTCATCCCTCTATAATTCTCCCCCCTTGTAGCATTTCCCAACCAACACCTTTCACACTGCATTCAAATCGCCTTACGTAACACCCATGGATGCTCACTAGCAGGTCCTTTAGAACGCGTTCGTGGGCACGCAATCATTCTCTCTTCTAGCAACATTCAAATTCACATCTTCTCCTCCATTCTCTCTCAGATTCACGCTATCTTCTTCACTATTACCACTCTCAATTTCATCCACAATCTCATCTATACCCTCTAACTCGTTCCCAAATACCTCCCCCAATTCTTCAACTAACCCATCCCATTCGCTCATTGACCTTTCCAATTCTTTCAATGATTCATTCATGCTTTCAATCACTCGTATATTACTGCTACGCTGTCTTACTCTTACACTTTCGCTCACCTCCAACCGTTCACTAACCCCTACACGTTCAGTCAACTCAGTTATATCAAACCCGCATATGCTATACGTTCTATTCATACCATCCCATTCATTCGTATTACACGCTTTATCACTCATTTCCACTTTGGCATTCACAACCCTATCACACAACTTACGGCCATTCCATTCACTTACGTTCTTCCCTTTCTTACGTTTTCTACTATACTCTATCAAAACAAATTGCTGATCCTCATGCAACAACCCCTCACGTACATGCATCACACGCACCGCTTGCATCCTGGAGGATCCACCCATTTGAACCCCCTTCACACTCAGTTTCCCGAATTCGCTGTCACAGTCACCCTCTTTCGTCTACATACACTTGATACATGCCCTTCCATTCCACATTCGACACACTTCGCTCTCGGTTCTGAACACATTCTCGCATAATGCCCATTCTTACCACAGTTGCCACATATTACATTCACTCAGGTACCCCTACAACCATTAGCAATATGACCCACCTGTCCGCACCTGTAGCATTTAACCCCCCTATCTTTTGTACACTCCCTTACCAAATGTCCCAATTGCCCACACCCGAAACACGCTCCTAAAGCCCACCTACACTCATTCTTTGTATGTCCTTCCTTTCCACATCTAAAACACTTCGCTCGACTTCCACTCATCAACCTTCCCTTTGTACACCTACTATCCCTAACCCGTCCAACCCGTTGTCCCTTTACAAACCCACCATTCATCCTCACTGGCACCTCCACATTACTTGCTCTTACACTCCTATCTATTACACTATCGGCCATTCTCATTGGGCCCCTCAACACTGCATCCCTAAAGCTTCCAAACTCTGGTACTCTCTCATCTACCCCAGCCCTAACACTTACACTTCTGCTCTCTTTTATAACCCTGTCAAGCTCATAATCTTCTACAATTTCCAAAATTTCTCCCCAAGTCAACCTTTCATTCGTCCATCTTTTCTTTTCCTTCCACTTCAAGTTCACAAATTCTCTAACTCCATCTGGCACTGTCCCTAACAACTTCCGTACTAACTCCTTACATTCATCTATCCCATCATCCCCAAACTTCTTCCTTGCCAACGTCTTCAGCCTACAAGCATACAGTGACAAGGTTTCCCCAGCTTTCATTCTTGCCTCATCAAATTCATTCTTCCTCTTATACTTAACACTCGCTTTCATACGCCTCGCTTGCTTAACTAGTCTAGCTTTCAGCTTGTCATACTCAACATCTCCCACACTCATAATAACCCTATACATATCAAGCAAAAACCCAATCAAATATTCTCCTAACTCTCGTGCCCACACTCTCTTACTTTCCCCATACTTATCCTGACAAAACCTTTCATACTCCCTAAAGAAATCATGCACATCCCTACTTCCATACTCATTATACCTTTCACACCGGGGTACCTCCCTCACATACATAGCCTTTCTCACTTCTTCCTCACTTTCACTCTCACTTTCGCTACTTTCACTCTGTCCTTTCATACCCTCTTCCGAATACAAAGAGTCCACTTCCGCACTTACATTTATCTTACTCATTACACTCTTCTTCCCCCTTCTTTTATCCACTTTTATCCACTCACCTCCATCCACCTCACTATCACTACTGCCTTCACCCTCTCCCTTCTTTCCTGCCTTTCCCACTTCCTTACCCTTCTTACCAGTTTCCTTTCCCTTTCCCTTCTTCCTTTTTCTTCCCCTGACTTATCCTTACCTTCCCTCTGTTCCTTCCCTTGCTTTTCATTCCCCTTTTCCTTACCCTGCCTTTCATTCTCTCGTTTCTTACTTCCTATTTCCACATCACTTTCATCACTCACGCTTCCATTCACTTCTTCCTCCTTTTCTTTCTCTCTTGCCCCTTCACACGTTCCAGAGGACCTGCCTCCAACAGCCCCTTCTCCAAAACCACCCTTGAACCTACCTTTCATCATTTCTTCCACACTTTTCATCATTCCCTCCAACTTTTTATCCATCCTCTCTTCCATTCTCTCTTCTGACTCTTTCATCTCCCCTTTCATTTCTTCTTTTGCACTCCTTAGCATTCCCCCCATCTCCTCCAGCTGACTCCTCAACTCCTCATTCTCACCCCTCAGCCTCTCATTCTCCTCTCTTGCCAGCCGCAACTCCTCTCTCAACCTCACCAGTTCCTCTTCCATTCCCTCCAGTCACACTACTAGCCACTAATCTCAATTGCAGCTGCACCACCAGCTGCCCCACGTTGGGCGCCAAATATTACGTGGCGAAATTTAAAAAAACACAAAAAACAGTACACAACACTCACCCTGATCCTCGGTTGCTGGAAGATGGAGTAAGGCGTCCACAGTCGCCAACACAGCACCCAAAACCACACAAACAAAACAAGGAAACAAAAAAAAAGAAGATAGAACTATGTACACAACAAGAACAGTACACTAACAAGGAAAACCAACAACTCTCAAAAAGCACACAAAAAACTGTCCAAGACCAAACGACTAACTAGCACTCGCTCTGACTCAAGACTCACTCAAAAACCGAAAAATCCTTCACATATTCCACAGACAGACAGCGCCACAAACAAACTAACGACCTCATCCCTCTTCCAACAACCGAAGCACTCACCAACGACCATTACACTCTCTCTCTCTCTCTCTCTCTCTCTCTCTCTCTTACAAAACATTGGGAAATGCTAAATACAAACAGATTTATTCATCCCTCTATACCAACAGCATGGTATCCATCGCCCATGCGAGATATACAAGGCGCAGGAATTTTCTTGAATCTATATGTATCAGGACATGGAAAAAAAGGGAGTCCTGCATGCTGAGGGTGACCATCCAGTTGCCCCGATGGAGAGAGGGCACGACCCATTGACTGGTTTCGATATGAAATTTGGTTTTCAGCACAAAATAATTCAGGAAGCTGACATCCAGAAGTTTGGAAGGAGGGCTTTACCTTGGTCCTCTTCATGGCCAGCCACTCATCCACCTCTCAAAAAACTTTCTTTGAGGAAGAAGAAAACGCTAGCTTGGGGAGGCAAACATCGTCAGCAGATCATTTCCTCGTAAGAAATGTCGAGGTTGGGGAAACAGGAGCAGCAGGCTCGAAGATATCTGGAAATTTGCCAGAAAGAATCTTAGCAACGACAAATAAGCAGACGAAGGAGCAGTATCTTGTTCAAGTTCATCCTTGTTCTCTTGGAAACGACAGTTTCTTTTTAAAAAACCCATAAGTTCCTCAAGCTGACTCTTAATCAGGGCTAAAGGAGAATTTTCCTGAGCTGATGAAGAAGGAAGAGGCATCGAGCGCCCCACTTTTGACGCCGAGTGCCCAAATCTTAGCGCCAAACACTCCACAGTCCGCAGTTGGCGCCGAACGCCCTGAAGTTGGCACCGAGTGCCCGGAATTCGGCACCAAGCGCCCAAATATTGGCGCCAAGCACCCAAATGTTGGCGCCAAATGCTCCACAGTTGCAGCCGAGTGCCCAAATGTTGGCGCTGAACACTCCACAGTTGGTGCCGAGTGGTCAGGTGCAAAGCAGGTGCCAAGCGAGTCGAAACAGAGGGACACTCCGAGCTGAGAGAGCACTTAGCAGACAGTGACAGGTGCTTACTCAAAGTACCATGTCGTTTAAAGACAAAATGGGTGCTCATGGCTCAAAAGAGGTCCTGGACTATCCCAAGAAGGTTGATGTCAAGCAGAAGTGGTAGCAGAATGAACGGCAAAACTGCAGGAAGGTTGACTAACACTAGCCTCCTTATATCTCTTGACAGGAGGAGAGCTGTCTGCCACATCAAATAGTCTTTTCAAAAGCCAAGAGACTGAAGATCGACGCCGCTGACACCTCGCATCCAGCAAAGAGTCTTCCGAATCCAATGACAGATGAGCAGCACTGAAAGACGCCGCCTTTTCAGTGGCGCTCTGTTGTAGCCTGGGACCGTGAAACAAGCTCGACGGATGGGGCAACTGCCCGTGGGCAAACCCCACTGGCCTCCCTCGGACATCCAGTATGTCTTCTCCCCAGTGTAGGGGAGCGCGACAGTGACCTTCATCTAGGAGCATCAGGGGATGGACAGCCACCTCCTCAACACTCACAACACTCACTAGGCGCAACACCAACACTGAATGCCATTTTCAACACAAAATCCCTCTAATTCCACAACAATATTGGTTAAAAATTTTGCTTCAAGATTGGCAACAGCGTTGGGATCGGAAGCATGGGAATCTGGTAAAATAGTGTGGGGTAAATGTGTACGAGGGCTAAGGATGGGAGACGTAACATAAATCAAAAGAGAAGAAACGGAGCTATCTTCTACCACATCAGGTAAAGAAGGAATCTCATGACTGGTTCTACTTTTGGCTCTAAGGGCCGCCTTCCTTTTCCTATCTCGGTCTAAGTTGTCCAGATGGGATTTCAAGGCTTTCCCTTTACAATCTTCCCAATCCTGACACTCTGGACGTGTAAGTTCTCTACTACATTCCTGCCCCCTACACTTGCCACACTTAGTGTGCAAATCATAAGCCACTTTAACAAGTTTAATTTTACACCCCTCAGTGCAATAACAAATGCTTGAAGAGCTGGAGTTGCACATATTTGTCTATCTTGGAAATCAAATTAACTTACGACATTACTAAAATAGGAAAAGCCACCACAAAAAAATTAGAAAGAAGACTTCACCAAAAATACAAGACAAAAAATTAAAAAAAGATGAAGCAGCTACTGCACAACTACCGACGTTAAATCAGGAGCCGGCAGAAAACGAATTGAGGCTCTATGCTGAGTTGTGCCGATCAGTCTCAAAAGTGGGCGGGACCCTGCCACCTACACTAGCGATGGCAGTGCCACTGCGAAAATGTTAATTTCGTTAGACTGCCATGTAGAAAGCTAGTAGCTATGTAATTGCTTTAAGTCACTTATATAAAATGAGAAAATACAGTAAAAATAAGAAACAAGAATACTGTAGCATAAAATATAAATAAAAAGTTAAGGAGTCTATGTGTCACTGTACAGACATCAATGCAAACATACCTCAGTTATTGTTCTCTCTCTCTTCTCTCTCTCTCTCTCTCTCTCTCTCTCTCTCTCTCTCAGTACTGTATCCTTACAAAATATGAATTGCTATATCACAACATAAAAGCATGAAACCAAACAAGCTCCATCAGGTTCAAGTCAGGTCTACCTAACCCACTTCACCCATCCAACACCGGCTCCCCAACCCCATCCAGCCATAGAAACTTCTCCCCAGCTCCACCCACCTTCCAAAACAACCCCCTGCTCTGAGCCTTTCTCTACCTAGCCTTGCTGCCCCTCCTCTCCGATGCCATCAATCCATCTAAACGGACCCCCCACCATGGAAACTTCTCGAGGCCTCCCCCACCCACCAAAACCATTTCCCGATCAGTGCGAGTGTTGGCAATTTTACCACCATTTTCTTGGGACTGCGCAGCATTGCCAACTATCAGAGGGCAGTTTTTTCAATTTTTTTTTTAAATTAATATATATTATATATCTTTGGGGCCTTGATACCTATCCTGGGTGTGTTGGATAATGTTGAGTTCCAGATAATGTCAATCCAGATAATTGCGGGATTACTGTATAGGTGACCCATACATAAAAAACTTCCAATCCAAGAGTTTGTTTATAAGTTCAACCAAGACATCCAGCATTGCACTTGGCCAATATCATATACTATAGCACTGTGTGGTAATAAAGCTGTCTATTGAGAAAATGTGTTTATTATAAAGTTTACTACAAATGAAAATCTTTAATCTTCCCTTTAAAAAACATAATGAAATGTGTATATACATGAAATACAGTTTGCTTATCCCATATATAGTGCAGACATGGCCATTTGTAACTTTGAATGTTTATAAGCCGAAAGTTTGTGTATGTGCAAGATGGTCAAGAAAAATGACATTTTTATGATAAAATACAGTTTTATATATACTTACCAAGCAATTACATAGAGCTATTAGCTTTCTAAGCGTCAGTCTAATGAAATTCAAATTTTTTGCTGTGGCATTACCATCGCTAGTGTAGGTGACAGGGTCCTGCCCACTTTCGGGACTGACAGGTACAAATCAGCAGACAGGATCAATTCGTTTGAAGCCACCGAGAGGAGGAGGGTGGGCTCCAGTTATGTAATTGCTTGGTAAGTATATATAAAAGTTTATTTTATCATAAAAATGTCATTTTTATGTAAGTGACTTACCAAGCAATTACATAGCTGATTCTACATTGAGAGGAGGTGGGAATCATGGACAAGTTCCGATTCAAAACACTAGTAAAGATAATGACTTTGAACTAGGAAGGATGCTTGCACTGGAACAATGCTTCGGTACCTTACCTGGTAAGAGAGCTGCTTCAGTCGGGTACTGCCTCTGGTCGGTGCTCATCTTAACCTGTAGAGGGTGTGGCATAATGGCCAAGAGTCACCCCTACTTCAGTGGGTACTTTGCAGCCATGGAAGTTCACCAATGGCTGACAAAGACAACAATAGTGCCCTTGCCCTGGGCATAGACTAGAATAAAACACAACATTAAAAACCACCACCCCATCATTAAAAACTGGCAGGTACCCCCAGGCTTCCCTAAAACTCAACTACCTTACAACAAGGCAAGGAGACAGTAGAGGGACAGAGAGCCCCCTATGCTTCCTTTTCCAACACCATAAGGACCCAAAGTTGAACAACTATCAAACACTGTTTCAACGTCTTTAAGATAATGAGAAGCAAACACCGATCTACACTTCCTAAACACTGACTGTAGAATGTTCTCATAAGAGATATTATGCCAAAAAGCCGGAGACGTTGCGACAGCCCGAACCTCATGAGCATTAACCTTAAGGGAAGGTAAAGCATCTTCTCGAACTTGAGAATGCGCCTCCATAATCAAACTTCTAATGAAGAAAGAAAGGGTATTCTTCAACAGAGGTCGAGAAGGGTGCTTCACTGAGCACCAGAGCCTGTATGAGGGTCCTCTGATCTTTTCTGTCCTCTGAAGATAGTATTTTAAAGCTCTCACAAGATAAAGAAGTCTCTCTTCTTCCTCTGGGCCAAGTATGTCCGTTAAGCTTCTAATAATGAACGAACGAGGCCATGGCTTAGAGATGTCTTCATTTTTGGCGAGGAAACCAAGCGAAAGCGAACATACTGCATTTCCACTTGAAAAACCTACTCTCCTGTTGAAGGCTTGGAGTTCGCTACCAAGTTTGGCGGTCGCCAACGCCACGAGAAAGAGTGTCTTCCTAGAAAGATTCTTGAAAGAGGTCGAGCTAAGGGGTTCGAAAGTTGCGCTTGTAAGCCACTTCAGAACAACATCCAAATTCTAAGAGACAAAAATGACATTTTTATAATAAAATAAAGTTTTATATATACTTACATAGCTATTACAGTGGATTCTTTTAACCAGCAGCTTAAAATTTTGAAATTGCGGGTCATGCTAGTTTGTTTTGGTTATGGTGATGTGCCCCACCCACTTTCGAGGGAAGGAGAGGTACAACATAGCAAAGAGCTTTAATTTGTTTATACCCCTACAGTATGTCCAAGTGAGGGGAGGCTGGTGGACTCCAATCATGTAATTACTGGGCAAATATATATAAAACTTTACTATAAAAATGTCATTTTTATATAAGTAACTTACCCAGTAATTGCATAGCTGATTCCCACATATCTACCCCAAAACATTATTACTAGTAATGAGTGTGAGAATAGAAATTTGCTAACATTGAATCAGTGTTGTTGAACCTTACCTGATAAGAGAGCTGCTACAGGTAGATACTGCCGCTGGTTGGCGCTCATCTTATCCAGTGGAGGCGAGGCGGTAAAGCCTTGAGGGCCTACTGCTCCAGTGGGTACTTTGTAGTGATGGACTAATTTCCGAGGGCTAGCAAAGTACAAGATGCCCCTGCCCAGGGTGCAGTGCCACACAAAACAACAAGAGTAAATAGTCACCATAACCACCAAAAACCAAATTAAAAATACCAATACCCAACCATTAAAACCAAAAGAATGGAGGGTACTCCAAGTATATAGTACTCCCAGGCTCCCCAAAAAACTCAACACCCTAAGCAAGGCAAAGAGATTAAAGAAAGGACATTGCTTTCTACGTTTCCTCCCCCAACAGCACGCCAGCTGCATAAAACAGACCCAAGGTACTGCACTGATTGTAAGTAGTCTCGATATCCCTTAAGCAATGAGATGCAAACACCGACTTGCACTTCCAAAACGTCACTTGCACAACTGACGTGGAGGATAAATTGTGCTTAAACGCCGAAGACGTAGCGACAGCTCTTATCTCATGGGGTTTTACCTTGTAAGCAGAGAGGGAGTCTTCGCTCACCATGGAATGCGTTTCTGAAATCAAGTTCCTGAGAAAAAATGCCAGGGCATTCTTAGACAAGGGTCGAGAGGGATATTTCACAGAACACTAAAGGTTCCTTGAAGTACCATAAATGTCCTATGTTCTATGAAGATAAAACTTAAGAGCCCTTACTGGAAAGAGAGTTCTTTCTTCTTCAGATGACCCTACTATCTCGGACAAGCTCTTGATCGTAAAAGAACAAAGCCATGGATTCCATGGCAATTCATTCTTAGCTAAAAAGTCTAGGGGATAGGAGCAAACTGCATTCCCGAGAAAATCTGATATTTCCGTCCAGAGCATGGATTCCACTGGATCTTTTGGCGATGGCCAAGGTGACCAAAAAAGTTTTCCTGGTTCAGTCCCTTAAGGAGAGAGTGCATGGGCTAAAATCGTGAACTGGACAGCCAATCAAGTACCATGTCTAAGTTCCAGGACAGCAAAGGTTTTTCTTTAAGCTTTGCGGTATCAAAGAGCTTAATGAGGCTGGACAAATCCTGGTTAGACGATAAGTCAATTCCCTTATGGCAGAAAACTGAGCCAAGCATAGCTCTGTAGCCTTTAATGGTACAGGTGGAAAGTCCTTTGGTGGAGCGTAGGAACAGAAGAAAGTCCGCTATTTCTGCTACAGAGGTATTAGAAGAAGACACGTTATTTCGTCTGCACCAAGACCTGAAGATGGACCATTTAGCCTGGTAGGCATTATCTGATGACTGTCTTTTACACTTCGCAATCGCGCCTGCAGCCGCTCTTGAAAAGCCCTTCTTTCGGAGCAGTCACCTAACAGTTTGAATCCTGCTAGGGCCAGAGAAGACAGGTTTTGGTGGAACCGTCGGGAGTGAGGTTGCCTGAGAAGTTGTTGCTTCTCTGGCAGCAGTCTCGGGAAGTCCGCAAGAAGTTCTAGCAGATTCGAGAACCACTCTTTTGCTGGCCAGAAGGGGGCTATCCAGATCATGGACAGGTTTTGATGTGACTAGAATTTGTTGATGACTTGTCTCACTAAAATGAATGGGGGAAAGGCATACAGATTTTTGTCTGACCAGTCCTGCAACATTGCATTGGTCGCCCATGCCATGGGATCTGGTACTGGTGAGTGGTGAGCAGAAGAGAGAAAGTCGGTGATTTCTGGAGGATGCGAACAAATCTATCATGGGTTTCCCCCAGAGCTTCCACAGATCCAGACAAACTAACGGGTCTGATGTCCATTCTGTGGGAAGGATCTGTCTCTGATGGCTCAATTCGTCCACAAGAACGTTGAGTTTCCCCTGGATAAAAAGAGTTGTCACTTGAGTGTCGTTCTGGTGCAACCAAAGACGAAGACCCCTTGCCACTTTGTACAGGGAGACTGACTATGGGTTATCTGGCATCACAACTACCAGGGTCACTGATGCCGAATACCAAATGTGATCTTTTCACTTTTATAATGTGTTAAACAAAATTAAAAATAAAATTCTGCTAAAAAGAACATAAATTTTATTGAAAAAAACAAAAAAGAAACCTATAACTTAAAAAATAAATAAATAAATTTGTTAAAAACAACTATTGATAAATTTGATCCAATAAAAACAGTATAACTTAAAAAAAAAGAATGAATATACTAAGACAGCACAGCTGTCAAATATATTTGAGAAGACCAGCTTCGTTGATAAAAGATACAGTAATGTTATTAATACATATGCTTTCTCCAAACAGTTTTGCCATGCTATAATTACCACTTGCTTCACTGCTATATGATAAAAAAACGATTCTTAAGTTCCACTAGACTGGGACACTCAACCAGCAAATGCCTAACAGTTAGCAGAACTAAGCAATTGTCACAGAAGGGCTCATTCTAGTGCAGCAGATTGCTGTAAAAATCGTTCAGATAGTGAAACAAGCATGAAATTTGGCACAAACATTCCTAAGACTACGCTCTCTTAGAAAAGGGCGCTGGCCACCTGAAAATCCAAGATGGCGGCTATTTTTCAAAATTGCCGCCATCTATGTTGAGATTCACTGGTTTGGGAGCATCTATTGGATGGAATATGCCAGTTTTTTTTTTTTTTAAACCTCGACTTTTAGGTTATAAAAATGTTCCATACCACACATTTTATTGAAAACCCTTACTAAATGAATTGTAACCAAGATGGCGTACAAAATGGTTGCCATAAAAGTTTTTTTTTCTATCCACAGCGCTAGCAGACATAGAGACCAACTGTTTTTATTTAATGGTATATTCATGTGATCAGACAGTTTAACTAATATGCTATTTTCAACTGAAATAGTAATGGTATGGTCACATACAACATTGTGTCTAAGACTGTAACCATAAAAAGAAAAGAAGAGAAATACGGACTAAACGCAACCAATCTATGTATAGGTCTCTCAACCTACACCTTTGAAAAATTCGAGGATAAGAAGGTAGGCATAGCATGACACGTTGGATGCTCAAGCTAGATTATCTACTGAAGAGAGGGCAATATTTATCTAGACTTCACATTTGCAAGTGCACAGAGCTGTGCAGGGAAGACCCAGCTTGTAGCACTTGCACCTTTCCCGACAGCCTGCTTTGCATCCACATTTGGTAAGCTGTTGGCAACTCTTGGCTAAGGGCGAGTTGGTTGTCCAGAGGACTTGCCATGCTTCACCAGACTTTTGCCATCCCCACTCAGCAGGGTTCTCTGGCTGTGGCTGACACTGGGTGGCCTGCCCCCACACACAACCAGCCTGGTACGCAGCACGCTTGGTGTGTTGGAGGAGAGCTCCTGGTTGGTGGAATGGCCTCATATGCCCTTTGTTTTCTGGCAAACATATCAAGTCTAGCCTCATCCACAGTGCCAGCAGTGCTGGATCTTTCATACATAAGTATGACAAACCTCTCCAGGACCTTCAGGTCACTCTCTTCCACTCTGAGAGGGTAGTGACTCAGTTTGGAGAACACAGTGGAGGCCTCTGGAAAGATGTTCCATGTCTGCCAGGCGGTCTTCTTGCCCTTGCTCCGGAAGGCTGACACTGTATCACAGCCTGTGAACGCATGGAAGAAGAGCATGCCATTCACCTTCTCCTGGCCCAGAGAGTTGCACAGGTCATGCACAGCAATCCAGCGCAGGCTCTGGCCTTGGCCAAATGCCACCCATAGCTTCTCTAGCCCTAGATTGTGGAGAGTGGAGAAAGCACTGACTGCAACGACAAGAACATCTGTGTCATTTGCTTTAACCGTGATGGTCTTGGCTCCATGTTCTGTGGCATATTTGGCATGGAGAAAGATGCGGGTGTCAGTTTCCTCATGAGAGCACTTTTCCAGTCCCTGAAGACTAGCCTCATGAGTGCTGAGGACAGCAGACCCTTTCATGGCAATGACAACATTTGTGGCAGACATCTGGGCAACTTTGTCTGCCAGGAACTGGAACAACTCTGTCTTGTTGGCATCGTGTCTTAGGAAATTGCGCCAGTTGGATGGAATTGTGTTCTTGTCTGTCACCTTGCGCCTTCCTCCTTGACCACGTTGGAGCCTGGTCTCAGCTTTGAGGCTGGATGTATTGTATACATCAAATACAAGATGTGATGATGTGTACTTGCTGCTATAGGATTGTATCACAGGCAAGAAGTCGCAAAGTGCATAGCCCTCAAAGGTCTTTCCTTTCTTTGGTGGCAAGGCATGGACCAAAGCTGATCCATCTACAATGAGGACATCAGTCTTTGGTTCTTTGTCTTCTAGTGTAACATGACTCTCCAGGAGCGAGGTCAGCTGAGACTTCTGACATGTGTACAGCCTACCACCCTCACTAAGGGAAGCTGGGAATGTTTGATTCTCGTGCTGGAAGAATTCCTGCAGATCACATTCACGGCTCTGACAGGATATAAATAGCTTTGAGAAAAGCTGGCAATCCTCCTTCAGAAGTTTCTGCTTTGACTGTTCTACAGGAGCAGCTTCTTGCCTGAAGAAGTCAGTTCTGTTCTTCTTTATCGGCTCATAGAAGGAGACTGCATTGTTTGCCAAAGAGTCTGAAAACTTCTGAAATTTAGTGTGGCCTCTGTCAAGGTGTGTCTGTAGAAGTTCTGCTGAGCTGGGGTGGGCAATGTCTTTGTTGTCAATGGAATACAGATCCTGGCTCTCTTCCTGAAAAGGACTTCCCAAGTGTTGCAAAGCCAATGACAGCTTGCTGACTCTCTCCAAGAATGTCTTCTGCGCATGAGGTGTTTGTTCATGGTGTGTTGTCTGCTCATTAGACTCCTTACTTTGAACCTCTGTTTCGTATGCAGACACCAAGCGGATGATCTCTGGGCCAGCCACCATCCATCTTCTGAGTGCTGACGGATCTTCAGTCAGCCCAATGGCTCCGCCATCAGCCTTTATAAAGGCATTGGTCTGCTCATGAGCTTGGTCAAGAGCCATTGCTGAGAACTGGCGACTGGTCTTGTGCACAACAAAGTTGCCAGCCTTGAACTCCTTGTGCAACTCTGGGTGTGAACTCTCTAGGGTAAGCATGTCCCTGAGGTGAATAGGCAGCCAACGAGCATAGTTTGTATTATTGTTGGAAAAGAAGTAGGGTATCAGCTCATGCAATGCCTGGCAGTAGAGGACAAAATTGGCCTCACGGAAGGACCTGATCAGTAGGAATATCACAAGTTCCATAGACAACACCATGTGCCAGAAGTGGAACTGTGGACTCTGCTGTCTTCGAAGGTCACACCACTCCTCAAACTCTAATGCCTGCTCATTGTTGTTTGCTTTCTCAGCACAGTAGTCAGTGTATGCTGTCCTCAGGAGTTTGTACAAACTAGAGGCTGTAACCTGGTGCATCTGCCGTGTCCTGGTTACACTTGCAGCTGACAGGAAGGATTCTGCAGTTCCAGATGAAGCAACTCCTGCCTCCACCAGAGCTCCTGTCCAACCACTGCCATGAAGAAGAGTACCAAGAGATGTCATTGCTGCCATCTCAATGTGCAGACCACCAAACATTACCAGATACTTGTCTTCGCCATACTGATCAGGCCACTGCCACTGCACCTGCTTTGCTACGGCATAGATTGGCTGATCAGCTGTGATTATGGGTATCTGGCCAGGGTTCAGAAAATCAGTGACATCCTGCACTTTCTGCATCACGTGTTTGATCGTAGCAACAGAATGAGCCTGATCACGCAGGAGAGGAAGCAATGAAGTTATGGTTACTTCAAATTCTGGGCTTCTCTTCATTGAAGCGTGATGAGCTGACCACGTCAGATTCACTGCATCATCTATTTCCAGTTTAGTGTTGTTAAACAACAAGCGACAGTTCACATGGTATTTTGCTGCATTTTTCCTGAGAGTGGCCTCTATGCCATCACCTTCATCCAGCCTTGCTGGATCCATTATCAGTGGCATTTCATTAATTTCACTGAACATGGGAATGTTCCTTGCCAGCATTGTGTACCCATCATGGTCTAGGACATGATGACTTGGAGGTGATGTCAAGTGCTCACCTCTTTTGTCCTTCTGACAAAGACAACACAAACTCCAGTTTGTTTTTCTACTGCTCAATATTGGATTGGCATCACATTCTGCCATGATTTCACTTTTGATTAAGGCCGAGGGGTTATCCTTTTACCACCTTAAACAAAGCACACATTCCTGTATGGGATTCAACTAGGTTCGGTCTCCCTACACCTAGCCCGATCATTCATCCAGTGCCATTTAAGTCCCGTGTGATCTGTACACCATCCGGGTAAGTACATGAACCATCATGTACAGCCCCCATACCCTTGGCTCGGCTCTCCCGCGCTGGCACATCCTGTCTATTCAGGTGCGGCTATCTAACTAAAGCTGGTCTGGGCCTGTTAGAAAGCATTTGGGACACTAAACTAAACTATACTACAACTACTAGTCTAAGACTACAGGATTAGTAAAGCTGGATTAGCTGGCACTGAACCCCATGCTAAGTTACACAGCAGTGATGTCACCAGTGTGCCCTGGTTGTGTGCAGACATACACTCTTACATTTATTAATTTTCCTTCAAAATTGATGAGTTATTCGAAAGAGATGGCCTCATTAGGATCTAAAACCACAGAAACCAAGATCCATGCTTAAAACGATAATTGTTGAACGGGCATTATTTCTCATTATAATTATTGTTTCTACCTTTTCTTGGCAGCCATATAGCCCCCATATTTAAAGGTAAACTGTACTGGGAAGCTACAGAAACATAATATTCACAAGAAATAGTATGGAAGAGCTTTACCATATTGCTAGAAGCAAATACATGCCATTCTAGTGAAAAATTGGCCAAAATCTGTCGATACTGGCCGCCATCTTGGAATTTGGCCGCCATATTAAATTTTTTGCGTGGCCAGCGCCCTTTTCTGATAGAGGGAACTTTAAAGAGCACTTGTGCAAAATTTCATGCTTGTTTCACTATCTGAACGATTCTTATGAAATATGCAATTATCTGCTGCACTATTCTCCCCATTCATCACATAGCCGTAAGTTAAACGCGTATGGCCAATACGTAATCTACACAATACAACCTTCCACTTCCTTGGTATTAAGTCATATTTCCAAGGGTGTGTCTGACTAGTGATTCCTTTCATTTTATTGGTGTCTACTGTCCCACTGAAGTGCCCATAAATGCTGGATGGATTTCCGGAATGTATCACAATATGGAACAGGGCATTTTCTTGTTATCAAAGCTTGTGCTGCTAGTTTGGCTAGCTGGTCTGCCTCTTCATTTCCCGATATGTTTACATAGGCAGGAACCCAACAAAAAGAAACGATGCTTCCTCTCTAATGGTGCAAGGAGATCCACTGCAAGATCTTCAACACTAAAGGATGATCAGTACTGAAGACTTCCAGGGACTGCAAGACACTTTTAGTCACAAAATGTTGTGTAGCTAGACACTGGGAGTGTTGCAATATGTTCCATTGCTACTAAGATGCCATACAGCTCAGCTGTAAAGTTTGAAGCAACTGAAGGAAGCACACCTCTTGTTAAAAGATTCACTAAAAAACTCCATAACCAATGCCAGCATTGGATTTGGAACCATTAGTAAATATAAATCTTGTATCTATATGCTCTGATGCATGCTCTAAAAATATTGCCCCCATTCCCTCATCAGATTTATCCCTCTTTGCTCCATTGAAGTACCTGCAGAATTTCACAGCAGGTAACTTCCAGACAGGGGTAGTGGGATACACAAAAGAAAGTATAGGTATTTTTCTAATATTTGTATCCTCTAAAATCTTTTTAATCCTATAGCTAGAAGGAGTAGGATACCTTGGATGACTTTCATAAAAACCATTAAAAATATTTCTGTTTGCCACAGCAAATGCCAGAGATTTGGGAAGTCTTTGCACTCTAAACCATTATCGAAGTAATGATGACTGGCGATAGAGTTCAAGGGGCATTTCCCCTGCATCAACTAGCAAACTAGATATTGGTGATGAACGGAAAGCTCCTGTGGCTATACGAATACCTGAATGATGAACAGAATCTAAAATTTTTAAGTTATATGAAGAAGCTGAAGAATATTCTTCACAACCGTATCACAGCTTTGATAAGATTAAGGTTTTATGAAGCTTTAGTATAAGATTTCTATCAGCTCCCCAACTGGTGTGAGACAGCACCTTCAAGATGTGTAGAGCCTCTAGGCACTTTGCTTTTATATGTTTGATATGGGGGACCCAAGTCATTCTGCTGTCAAAAACTAGGCCTAAGAAGCGCGCTTGTTCTGCACATGGGATTCTACGGCAATGCAAATAGAGGTCTGGATCAGGATGTACTCCCCTGATCCGGCAGCAGCATATAGCAGTAGTCTTAGAGATTTTAAAACCCTGTTTCTCAGCCCAACTTGCTCATTTTATTTATCATTAATTGTAACTTTATTTCAGCTACAGTCACCCGGGTGGCAGCAAAGGATATTGACAGGTCATCCACAAATTACGTCTTTAAGACCTCTCCACAGCTGACAAACTGTAGGATTTTCTTGTATTTTGGACAGGCACGCCTGAAGGGTGTGTCCAAAACATTAGCAGTGGAAACACCTTCTGGGCCTTGGGATGTACTGTTTTATTTTGTATCTATGCCAGGCTGCAGAGACATACTCTGGGAGTCCTAAAGTATTGAATGTCAATATTAAGGTAGGTTGAGGTATCCAATCACCATCCACCTTCTTTATGATCCTGTCCACCTTGATTACACCCTGATCTTTCAATTCATTTGCAAGTCTCTCCTCAGAGAAACCCATTAGCTAAGTGGCATAAATAAAACCCTTGCTGGAATTCAAGCTGGAGTGGGGAGTGCACTCAACTGTAACTCCCACAAGGGCCGACAAACTCATCAACTTCATGCTTTCCTCTGGGGAGATACTCTTTACCAGGAGCATATTACTGTTCTGAGGAGATATTTTCAGTTGTCTGCCACAGCATTTTACAATTTCCCTGTTTACCTCAAAAATATCAATATTGTCACCATTAAGCTTCAGAATCAAATATTTTTCATATGAGTTAGTTGGGTACAAAGACCCCAGGAACTATTTCATACTTCTTGCTTTTCTTTATTGCAAATGGTTCCAGTGTGACAATTCTGGAACCAGATGCTTTTTATTGGGGATTCCTGGCCTTATTCCTCTTGCCTGGCGCTGGGTCGTCAACCGTGTCTGACTGTCATTTGGCCCAGGGGTACTAATTTCAACATGGGGACCGTCCATGAAAAATTGAAGTAAAAAAAAAAATTTACACACTGCTGGTGAATACTGAAAAGGCACCACTGACTTTTCATGGGACCCTATTCTCAGCTAACAACAACAGTAGGAACTGACTCCCAGACATCCACCCCTTACCCTACCCAAAAAGAGATAGCACCAACATATCAGAGAGGCACAAGTGTAAGCCTAACCCGCTTGTTGGGACCGAGACTTTTACCAGAATACAATCATCCCCACTCTGACTATGTTGGTGGGCATACCGGAAAATATGCCGGGAGTCCTACCCCTAATAATAGCCCACCCCTGGAATCCACGGGCTGATCTCAGGGATAGTTCCACCTTTAGATTGACACCCTTCATGTCCAAATATCATCGAGTTGGGTGACATTCCCCATCACAGTTCCCGCACTTAGCTTCGAACATGAACCCCAATCCTTTCACACAGACAGGAAATTTAATGAAGGTGGAAATATCCACACGATGTAAGCCAGAGTTGGAAAAAAAAAAAAATTAGAAGCGGTAGTCATAGAGGATGGATAGGAAAATGGAAGGGAGCTGAAAAAATAAGCTGGAGGAAGAAGTAAAAAAGGAGTAGAAGAAAAAGAGGACAGAGAGACATTTAGAGTCAAACGTTCGAGAGCCCCCTTGCCCGTCACAAATCTACAGCATGAGAAAGAATATTCCGTGCTGGAGCCATGTGACTACGTCACGGCAGTCTCTAACTAAGGGGGTTGCACAGGGAGAGAGAGTGGGTTCCCCCTTGTTTCTTGTTGTACGCCAGTGCCGTCGTGCTGTCTGAATGCACTGCTACTGTCCTCCCCTGAATTTCTGAACCGAAGCACTGTAGGCCCAGAAATATCGCCTGTAATTCTTTATCGTTGATATGCCAGCTTTGCTGTTCCTGAGACCAGGTACCTGGCACTTCTTTTAACCCCAAAAGAGCTCCCCAACGTAAGTTTGAAGCATCTGAAAAGAGCTCTAGGCTGGGGTTCAGCGGTTGAAGAGATTTCCCTTCTGATAGTCTCTTCCTGGAATTCCACCAACAAAGGTCCTCCTTGATTTCCACCATTATCGGGAACACAAACGAGTCCGGAAACTTTTTCCTGTTCCAGCTGGCTCTGAGGAAGAATTGGAGAGATCTCAGGTGAAGTCTTCCCAGAGTGACGAATTGTTCCATGGACGAGAGGGTGCCTAGAAGACTCATCCATTGATTGGCCGAGCAAAAGTTTAGTTCCAGAAATCCTTCCACTGTCTGGAGACACTTTTCTATTCACTTTGGGACTGTAAAAACCCGAACTTCCGAGAGTTGATCGTCATTCCTAAATAAGGAATCTCCTGAGAAGGCGTCTGGAGAGACTTGTCCCGATTGATGAGAAGACCCAATTCTTGGGCCAAGAGAAGAGTTGTGCGGATGTCCTCTGTACATTGAGCTTTCAAGCTGGAACACAGTAACCAGTCGTCTAGATATAGGGAGATCTTTATCCCCATCAAATGAAGCCATTTCGCTAGGGGAGCCAATACCCTAGTAAACATTTGCGGTGCCGTCGAGAGACCGAAGCACAGAGCCCGAAATTGGAACACCTTGCCCTGAAACACAAACCTGAGGTACTTTCTCAAAGTTGGATGCACTGGAATGTGAAAGTGTACATCCTGCATGTCGATGGACGCCATCCATTCTCCCTGGCAAGTGGATGCAAGGACCAATTGGTTTGTTTCCATCTTGAATGTTGTCTTTTTGACAAAGACATTTAGAGCACTTACGTCCAAAACGGGTCTCCAAGCCCCCAATAACTTGCGCACTACAAAGAAAAGATTGTAAAATCCCGGCGAATGAATGTCCTCTACTACCTCTATAGCCTCTTTCTGAACAAGAGACTCGACCTCTAGCAAGAGAGCAGCAAATCTCTCTGAGTCTGGAGAGTAAGCTGTCAATTCACAGGCTTGCGGATTAGAGGTGGTTTGTTCAAAAAGGGGATAGTGTAGCCCTCCTTCAGGACAGACACTATCCAGGATTCCGCTCCCTTTTGTTCCCACCGCTCCCAAAAGCGGAGGAGCCTCGCTCTTACCTGAGTACAGAGGAGCATGACTTCATTTCTTGGAGGAGGACTTCCTGATGGAATGCTGTGGGAAACGGGTATATGTTCTTGTTTTTAGTGTGTGTTCTAGAACGGGAGCTCTGAAAGGGAGTAGGTTGCAGTGGTGACGAAGATCTGGGAAGAGTCGAAGAATCCTTGAGGTGTATCGCAGATTGGGAGAGCAGGTCCTGAGTGTTCTTTTTCTGCAGGTCAGCGGCAATGTCCAGTACTACAGCCTCGGGAAAAAGGTGCGTCTTGTCCAAGGGGGTAGAAGAGGAAGGCAGATCTCTGAGAAGGAGTGATGCCTTTTGAAGTAAAAGAACAGTACCCACCCATCCAATGAGGGACTCTTGATAAGATGGTCCAGTTCAAGAGACAAGAAGGAAATCTTGGCTGCGGAGAACACAGGGCAATGTGTGGCATCAACTAACCCAGAGAAATCCCCCTGGGAGGAAGCAGAGACTCCAAAGGAGGGAGCTTCCCCAGTGGCATAAAACTGATACTTTCTCTTGAGAAGTTTTGAAGGGGGGAAGGCAAAGGTTGCTTTGCCTTAGTACCTCTTCATGGCCAGCCACTAGTCCACTTCTCAAAGAACTTTCTTTGAGGAGTAGGAAAGAACTAGCTTGGGGAGGCAGATGAAGTCAGCCAATTGTTTCATCATAAATGTCAAGGCTGGGGAATCAGGAGCAGCAGGCTCAAAGTAGTCTGGAAAATTCGCCAGAAAGAATCTCAGCACTGACGAATAGGCAGATGAAGGATCCGTATCTTGTTCTGTTTCTTCCTCATCAGAAGAGAGGGGATAAGGAGGTGTCCTTGCTCTTGGAAATGACTGTTTTCTTCTATAAAAAGCCCACGAGTTCTTTAAGCTGATGCTTAATCAGGGCTAAGGCCGAACCTTCCTGAGCTGATGGAGAGGGGAGAGGCAGTGAGTGCCCCACCAAACACTCCACAGTTGGCGCCGAACGCCCGGAAGTTGATGCGGAGCAGTCGAGTGCGGAAGACTGAAGAGGTGAAGCGGGCGCCAAGCAAGCCGAAGGAGATGGGCGATCCGAGCCGAGAGAATACTTAGCAGGAGGAGAAGGGCTCTTACTCGAAGAATCATGTTGCTTTGAGACCAAATTAGGATACTCGTGACTCAACAAAGGCTCTTGTCTATCCCAAGAAGATTGAAGACAAGCAGAAGAAGCGGTGGTTGGTGGAACGGTGAAACTGCAGGAGGTCTGCGGACTGACACTAGCATCCCTCTTGACAGAAGGCGAGCTGACTACCACATCAAAATGTCTTTTCAAAGGCCAGGAGATAGAAGATCTACGTTGCTGTTCACCTTGCGCAGCAAAGAGCCTTCTGAATCTGACAAAAAGCGAGAAGCACTGAAAGAGATGCCTTTCCAGTGGCGCCCTGTCATAGCCCGAGACTGTGTAACAGGCTCGACGGAGGGGGCAACTGACCGTGGGCAAATCCCCACTGGCCTCCCTTGGACCTCCGGTATGTCTTCTCCTAGGTGGGGGGGGAGCAGGACAGTGAACTTCGTCTAGGAGCAACAGTGGGACGGGTAGCAACCTCCTCAACACTCGCAACACTGTCACTAAGCACAACATTGACACGACACCGATTTCAACAAAACATCCCTGTAAAAGGAACCCAATTCCATTACAGTATTAGCTAAAAGGTCAATTTTTTATCAAATCTTGCTTCAAGACTGGCAACAGCGTTGGGATCGAAAACACGGGAACCTGGCAAAGGAGTTTGGGGTAAAGATGTAGGAGGGCTAAGGATGGGAATAAAAGGAGAAGAGACAGAGCAATCTTCTACTACATTAGGTAAAGAAGGAATCGCCTGACTAGATCTACTTTCGGCTCTAAGGGGCACCTTCCTTTTCCTGTCTCGATCTAATTTATCCAAATGGGACTTCAAGGTCTTCCATTTACCATCTTCCCAATCTTGACAATCTAGACATATATGTTCTTTACTACACTCTTGCCCCCTACACTTGACACAGTCAGTGTACACATCATAAGTCACTTTAGTAAGTTACTACACTAACGAATGTTTGAAGAGCTTCAGTCAGACATAATTAACTATCCTGAGAAATAACATTAACTAATAAAATAACGAAAATAGAAAAAGCCACCACAAAAAAGTGAAAGGGAATACTTCACCAAAACTAAGGACAAATTCCAAAAAAGATGAAGCAATGACTGCACAAGACTACCGATGTTAATCGGGAGCCGGCAGAAAGCGAACCGATCTTCTCCGTTGATTTGTACCCGTCAGTCCAGAAAGTGGTCAGGACCCTGTCACCTACACTAGTGATGGTAGCGCCACCACATAAAATTTGAATTTCGTTAGACTGCCATGTAGAAAACTGGTAGCAATATGTAATTGCTTGGTAAGTCACTTATAAAAAATTGTATGTTTTTCACTTATCACCAGTTCATAATACTGTACTTTTGCTTTGTCATTAGTCTCCTTCATAAGAAAAGCATACAAAAACCTTTTACAAATTTACTGTTACCATTATATTACTGATGAAATTTGTTACCCATACTCAACTACTCTCACTACTGTCATCTAGAAATGTGTGTACATGGACAATGCTGAAACATGACATTTTTATAATAAAATAAAAGTTTTATATATACTTACCCAGTAATTACTTAACTATAGTTTCTACTCGAATGGCAACTTAAATTTTGAAATTCTCGGTAGCGATACCTTTTGTTTGTTAAGTGACTAGCCCCACCCACTTTCAGGGTAAGAGAGGAACAACTCAGCCTGGAGCTTCAATTTTTTTATGCTTAAATGTCCATGTGAGGGGAGGAGAGAAGGCTCCTTCCATAATTACTGGGTATGTATATGTAAAGCTGAATCCACATTGACAGGTGGTGGGGATTCATGGACATATTGTACTCCAAAACATTAAAAAGTTACATGATTTTAATAACAGAAAATAAGCTAGCATTGATACAATGCTTGTTGCCTTACATGGTGAGAGAGCTGCTACAGGTGGATACTGCCTCTAGTCAGCGCTCATCTCAACCTTGTAGTGGTGTGGCAGTATAGCCAGGATTGCCTCTAATGAAGTGGGAACTTCACAGCAGAGGAGTAACCTGAATGCTGATGAAGTATCAGTTGGAGCTTTGCAGTGAGGGAGTTTTCCAAAGACCAACAAAGCAACAATATTTGCCCCTGCCCAGGGGGCAGTGCCACACACAAAAATAACCAGACAATGCTGTCACCTACACCACATAAAAAACAATATAACCACCATCCACCACTAAAAAACTGGTGGGCACTCCAGGCACATAGTACCCTTCAAAGCTTCCCTTGGACTCGACACCCCATGTCAAGGCGAAGAGATACGATGGAAGGAATGCTTCCTAAGCTTCCTCACCCAAGACATCACCAGCCACGGACAAAGGTCCTAAGGTACTGCAATTCTTATAGACTGTTTCTACGTCCCACAAGTAATGCATCATGAACACTGATCTGTACCTCCAGTAAGTAGCTTGTAAAATTGAAGAAAGGGAGAGATTGTGCTTAACAGCTACCGAGGTAGCAACAGCCCTAACATCATAAGCTCTAACCTTCAGTACAGGTAACACGTCCTCTCCAATCTGGGTGTGCACCTCCAAAACGAGATTCCTTAAAAAGAATGAGAGGGCTTTCTTTGAAAGGGGTCTAGACGGGTTTTTAACCGAGCACCAAAGATTACTTGGTGGTCCTCTAATCTTCTCAGTCCTTTGGAGATAATGTCTAAGAGTTCTTAGGGGGCAAAGAGTCCTCTCTGCTTCTTCCATGCTTAGCAAATCCACCAGACTCTTAATGGCAAAAGAATGAGGCCAGGGTTGAGATGGATTTTTGTTTTTTGCTAGAAAACCTAAGGTTAAAGAACAACTGTGTCCCTCTGTGAGAATCCTATTCTTTTATCTATCGCATGTAGCTCACTCACTCTCTTTGCTGTGGAGCCACGAGAAAAATAATCTTCCTTGAAAGATCTCTCAGTAAAGAGGAGCAAAGGGGTTCAAAGCATGGACTCGAGAGCCATTTAGGGACAACATCCAGGTTCCAGGAAAATGTCTCTTCCTTCCTAATATTGGAGGTATTAAATGACTTAACAAGGGTATTAAATGACTTAACAAGGTCAGACAGATCTTGATTCAAGGAGATGTCTAAACCTGTGTGTCAAAACACGGAGCTAAGCATCAACCTGTACCCTCTAATGGTTGAAGTAGACAAACCTCTGGAAATTCTCAAGTATAGAAGGAAATCCTCTATCTGCTCTATAGTTGTTTTAAAAGATGAAATATTATGTGTTCTACACTATTCTAAAAACTGTCCACTTCGCCTGGTAGACTTTGTTGGAAGATCTGCATTTACATTAACCAATAACTTCCGTCATAACTCTTGAAAACCCTTTCGGTCAAACATGTTTGATGACAGTTGAAATCCTGTCAGGGCCAGAGTGGATGTGTCTACATAAAACCTCCTGAAATGGGGCTGTCTGAGCAGACTTGGAATCGACGGAAGGAGCCTTGGAAAATTCACAAGAAGATAGAGGAGTTCTGGCAACCATTGTTTCTGAGGCCAAAACGGTGCAATTGGTATCATTTTGACATTCTGGTGCGTCTGATATTTGTTCAGGACTTCCCTTACCATCCCGAACGGAGGGAAGATGTAGAGGTCCAGATTGGAACAATCCTGAACCATGGCATCTGTTGCCAATGCAAGAGGATCCAGAAAAGGGGAGCAGAACAGAAGACGACGATGGTTCCTGGATGTCGTATATAAATCCAGGGTTGGTTCCCCCACAGTTTCCACAGGTGGACACAAACCCGACTGTCCAGAGTCCAATCCATATGGAGGATCTGATTCCGACAGCTCAGTTCGTCTGCCACCACATTGGACTCTCCCTGAATGAAGCATGTTATCAAAATGGTACTGTTCTGATTTGCCCAAAGAAGCAGAGCCTTCGCTGTCTCGCAGCGAGAGAACAGGTTCCCCCTGAAGTCTGATGCACGCTAATGCCGTGGTGGTGTCCGCATGAACCGTGACTGGCTTGTTGCAGACTTCCTTTGAGAAATGCTGTAGTCCCAAGTGGATTGCTTTCAGCTTCTTGAAGTTGATGTGCAACCCTCTCTCTTCTCAGGACCATGTGCTGGACACTTCTTTGTTCCCTGGAAGAGCTCCCCAACCTAGATCTGACGTGTCGGAGAATCAGTCTAGGCCAGGGTTCACAGACCAAAGAGACTTTCCTTCTATCAACCTTTCTGTGGAGTTCCACTAATGCAGGTCCTCCTTGATCTCTTGTGTAACCAGAAATATGCATGAGTCTTGATGAAGCTTTCAATCCCAGTTGACCCTTAGGAAGGATTGCAAGGGTCTCATGTGCAACCTTCCCAACCTTACAAATTGCTCCATGGATCCCAGGGTGCCCAGCAGACTCATCCACTGGGTGGCTGAGCACGCACAGAGAGAAAGGAAAAGATTGACTTTCCTCAGGCAGTCCATGCTTTTGGGGATGGAAAAGCCCAAAAATTCTGAGCATCAATCATCATCCCCGAATAGAGAATTCTCTGAGAAGGAATCAGCTGGGATTTCTGTAGGTTCAACAACAAACCCAGGTCTTGGGTCAGTAAGAGAGTCTTTTGAAGGTCCTCCATGCACTGTTCTTTCATGGATGAACGAAGCAGCCAATCGTCTAGATAAAGCAATAAGTTGATGCCCACTAAATGAAGCCACTTTGCCCCGGGGGGTGAGAACTCATGTGAATGCCTGTGGGGCTCTCGACAGGCTGAAGCAGAGAGCTCGAAATTGAAAAACTTGGTTTGCAAAAACAAACCTGAGGTACTTTCTTGAATCTTGATGAATTGGGATTTGGAAGTACGCGTCCTGCATGTCACGAGACACTATCCAGTCTCCCTGACAGATGGATGCCAGGTCAGATTGTGAAGTTTCCATGTGGAATTTCGTCTTTACAGTGAAGAAATTCAGAGCACTCACGTTGAAGACCGGTCTCCATCCTCCTGTTGCCTTGGGAACTACAAACAGTCTGTTATAGAACTCCTCTGACTCAACATCCTCGACTAGTTCTATCACCCCTATCCTGAGGAGGGATGAGACTTCCTCTGATATGGCCGAGTACCTCTCCGATCCCACGGAGTAGGCCGTCAATGCGGCAGGAGTGCTCGTTAATGGAGGTCTCTCTTTGAAGGAATAGAATAACCCTCCTTCAGAACTGTAACTACCCGCTACTCCAGTCCTCTCGCACTCCACCTCTCCCAAAAGTGATGGAAGAGGATTTCTTGATGGCTTGCGAGTTGAAGTGAAATGTCACTCACAGTCTTGGTTGTGCCCTGTCTGTTGCCTCGAAAGGGCTGCAGCTGAAGAGGTGAGTTTGTCTTGGTGCAGGGGGTAGCCCACTCTCTGGGACGTCTTACAGGCTGAGTTAGCTGATGCTGCGTTGACTTTCTCTGCATATGCGACATGATTTCATTAACCGTACCTTGCGGAAACAGGTGGCTTTTATCGAGAGGGGAGAATAGAAAGGCTGACTTGTTCAGCGAGATCACGCCCTTAGAGGTAAATGAAACCCAGAGTTCCCTCTTCTTGAGAATGCCCCATTCTTGAGAATGCCCCACAGCATAGAGGGAGGTCAACTCCTGAGAACCATCCCTAATGGCCTTATCAGCACAGAGTATACTGGGCCAGTCCGCCTTGCAGTCATCTGGTAGTGAGGAAGAATTCTGAATCTTCCTGGCTAAAGTTCCAACAGATCAGTCCAAGAAGCTCAGGACTTCAAATACCTTAAAAAGTTCTTGAGCAAATGATCCATTTCCAAGTCAGAAAACATCACCTTAGCAGAAGTGAAGGCGGACCTACACGCCAAATCAATGACCCGGAGAATTCCCCTTGGGAGGTGGCAGCCACTCCCAAGGAAGGAGCTTCTCCTGTTGCTTAAGACCGGTATCTTCTACTTGAAAGCCTAGGAGGAGGAATACTAAATGAGGCCTTGCCCTGCTGTCTCTTGTCAGAAAGCCAACTTTCCACTTCACTTAACGCCTTCTTTGAAGATGATGAAAGTGCCATTTTCAGGAGCCTGGTTGAATCAGCTGGCTGATTAGACATCATGAAGGCTGAAGCCAGTGAAGTAGGAGCCGCTGGTTGAAGAAATCAGGAAAGTGCACCAATAAATACCTAAGTAAGGAAGCATAGGCCAAAGGAGCAGAGTCCTGGCCTAGATTCTCCTCATCTGAGGAAACCAGAGACAAGGAAGTGTCTGTAGCAGCTTTGACTAAAGCAGAAGATTTCTGGAGAAAACCCCAAATACTATCTAGTTGTCGCTGGATAGGTGCTAAGGAAGGGTCCAGCTCTGCCAACGTTATCGGGAGATGGACTAGTAGGAGTCATGCAAGTCGGAGCTGGCACCAGGAGCTTGGAACAGGATGCCAGACTAACAGGGGCTGGCGCCGGACGGTCAGAAGAAAGCAGGCGCTCAACCGAAGATGGGCGCTTGGGCACCAAAGGGCCCTCAGATACTTCCTGGCGCTCGAACACTAATGGGTGCTCGGTGACTGCTGGGCACTCAGTCGCTACTGGGTGCTCTGAAGAAGCCTGTGGACACTCGCCAGAAGAAGGGCATCTGGAAGCTGAAACAGAGCGCTTAACAGACAAGGATGAAGTCCTGGGAGCCAAATACTGTCGCTCAGGTGGAGAAAAGCACTAGAGACTGTCCCACGTACCGCAAGACGGTCAAAGACTATGGGAAGGTTCCCTGAACCTTTTGCTGCGTGGCAGGGGAGACTGGTCCCTGCATGCCGCACACCTCTTCAGGGGGCGCGACTCATCTGAGAAGCACCACTGGCACCCCTAACTAGGGCTGGAATCCCCAGAACTCGACAAGAGTCAATGCACATCCGAGGTGCCTTTCCGTTGGCTGTCTTTTGTCGCAATCTGAGACGCAACAGGTGCAACTGAGGGGGTGACTACCCACAGGCAGACCCCACCCGCCCTCCCTTGGGCCTCTGGTTTGGGGGAGTATGGCAGTGACCTTTGCCTAGGAGAGTCAGTGGGAGAGGCAGCCACCTCCTCCACTGTCACTTCACTGACACTTTTATCACTCATCTTAGCCATAAGGGCATGCACTGATGTCCCTAACTGGACCACTGTATTGGCAATAAGAACAAACTTTCGGTCAAACTTGGTCTGGAGGCTGTGAAACAATCAATTTCAGAAGCAGGGAGGCCAGGAGAAGGAGTACGTGGTATCCAAGGATGCCTGGAAACAGGAAAGACAAGGTTAGCAGGAGGAGTGATTAGCAGGAGGAGTGATAGCAGGTATGTCTACACTAGTAGACTTTGGAGTCATACTCTGGCTAACCAATGCTTTTGCCTCAGCTCTAGAAGCCGCTTTTCTCTTTTGGTCTCTCTCTCTAACTTACTTAAATGAGAAGATAAAGTCTTCCACTTCTTCTCGCCCCAGTCCCTACAATCTTCACATGTCAGGTCACTGGAACATACTTGTCCTCTACAAGCAGTGCAATAGTGCAATGATCATAGCATGCTTTAGTTAATGGAGAATTGCAGCCTTTGCTACAATACAGAAAACTAGAAGTGCTAGTGTCAAGCATGTCAACTAACACGAGAAAAAGTTAAAGTTGTCAAACTCCCTAAGAGACTAATTATCCAATTCAAGGTTTTCGAGAAAACCTAGCTAAATACATAAGCTAAAGGCTACTGCAGTCAAAATACTTCACCATATGGGAAGAGAACAACCAAAATCCAAAAATCGAGCTGCAGGCTAAGAACTGTGTGTATTCTCAAGCCAGCAGAAACAAATGGAAGCTCTTGGCCGAGTTGTTACTCTCATACTCCAAAATTGGGCAGGGCTAGTCATCTACACAAACAAAAGGTATTGCTACTGCGAATTTCAAACTTGAAGCTGCCGATCAAGTAGAAACTATAGCAAAGTAATTACTAGGTAAGTTACTTATATAAAACAAATTTTTTTTTAAGTTTAACAAATCAAGGGGGAATATGGAACTCACGCCACGCTTGAAAAAACCAACTTCAGTCCTTAGTCATGGCCCCCTTGGTGTAGATGTGTAGCTCTCTTTTTTCCCTAGATTGTATATTCCAAACGTTTATGCTCCACATGGCCAGATTATTGCTTTTCTTTGGTAACTGTTAATACTTCCTAATTCCTAAGAGAGCCCACACTATAATCCACCTTTGGTGTATAGGGAAGACAGACACTTGCAGCACTGCAAACACTTAAAGTTCCAAAAACAAACAAGTAAAAAATGCACCGAAGTTTCTTCGGTGCAGTCCAGTCGAGTTTTCTGTACATTGTATAATCAAGGCCACCAAAAATAAACCTACTTTCAGTGGTCTCAGTATAATGCTGTATGAGCCACAGGCCATGAAGCTTTAACCACAGCCTGGTGGTAGCCTGGCCTATATCACTGCCAGATGCACAATAATGGCTAACTTTAACCTTAAATAAAATACAAGCTACTGAGGCTAGAGGGCTGCAATTTGGTACATTTGATGATTTGAGGGTGGATGATCAACATACCAATTTGCAGCCTTATAGCCTCATTGGTATTTAAGATCTGAGGGCTGACAGAAAAAGTGTGGACAGGAAAAAGTGCGGACAGTCAGACAAAGCTGGCACAAGAGTTTTCTTTTCAGAAAACTAAAAGCATCAGTGTACGAATATGAATACGTAAAGCATATGAACGTGTTTTCCTTGATTTATTATTTAAGTTAATTAATGATGCACTTGAGTAGATTATTGCAATGTATGGACCTAGTGACCTATGTCACATTAGGTTAGGTTGAAAAACTAATATCTATCACAATGTACACTGCCCTTGGTTAGATTAGGTAAGGACCTGGCACCTGATCTTGTTAGGTTAGGTTGCAACCCTAAAACTTACTCTTGCTTACAGTGTCCTAGGTTAGGTAAGGTCACAAATTCCACGGGGAGGCAAAGTTGCACTAACCAAGTTAAGACTCGGCTCCTTAAGTTAAGATATAAGGTTATAATTCATTCCTAATATCCTATCACTAGGTTAGGACATTAGGTTATTATGCATCCCTCTAATTCACTAATTTTGCATTTCCTCTGCCCAAAAACAGTGGTTAGCACTGTGGTCCCCATAACTGAAGGATATAAAGGGGTACAGCATCTCTAAGCCTTCTAGTTTACTACTGGAAAAAACAGCATAAGTGTTCACAACAAAACTGTAAAACACAGAAAATCATAATCATATTATCAACTCAAGAATGCAATTAGGCTACGATTTCACATACAAATATACCTGTTTCATTATCAATAACAATTTTTATCAATAATAATGAAAATATTTTAAAATGATTAATTACAACACTCACGTTTCCTCACGGGGTTGATAGGAGAGCCTCCAATAATCCTGAATAATGATGATGATAATGACTGAATGCTGGTAAACTGTTTTTTTTTTTCACATTCTGTCTCTGTCTCTAATTGTGTATTAGTCGCTAAGATGGTTGATTAGGAGAGCATACAGTATTTTTTTTAAATCTCAGTTCTGACTTTGGAATCTATTGCAAATTTACTGTTACAGAGATATTTACCAGAGAACAATACTAGCTACTCTGTTAAACTCTTTTATGTTTAAATGTTCATGCGCATGGGGCTCCCAATCGAATTTTTTGTATCCCAGTGCATTGTGGATGGGCTAGGATTAACTAGTGTATTTTCAACATCTTTTGCTATTTTCACTACAAAATGTGGGTAGCCTATATAGACAATGCCGAAACCTGACTATCCTACAACATGGGCGATCTAAATGGAAAACTGGGTTTTTGGGTGGGGAAAACAGAACAATGGAAAAATGGAAAATCCGATGCATTCTACCATCCCCATGATATTTCTGTAATTTCTAATTCTAACCGAGGTAAGGTTAACTGAACATGATCAAAGTGCCACCATGCACCTCGTGACCTAGGTACTGAAAGGTTGTGGGGGGTCCATGGTGATAAATCCCCTTCTCAAGCCAGGTAAGGACCCAGCAACCTAGATTAGGTATCTTTGGATTAGATCACGACTCTATTTTATTTCAATTTACAGTATCCTGCGCTAGGTTACGTGTGAAGGCCTGGGGGTGGTGAAAGTCCCCCACAGCCTAGAAAGGACCCACCATCTTAAGCTAGGTTAGGCTAAAATCTACTGTATTGAATCCATTTTGTGTTTCCTCTCAACCAAAAACCTTGCTTTCCTACAGTGGTCCTCCACAATCTCTTTTCAGCTACTAATTTGCTACCTAAATGAATGTCACAAATGTTCAAAACACATTAAAAAAGAATATTCATATTCTCAAGTCTAGAACGTGATTAGACCTATCGGAGAACTAACTATTTGGTAGATCTAAGTAATGGACACACGGCGGGTATTTAGCGAGAAATGGCAGTTTTTTGTAGTATTTTGGTTGCTTATTTACAATTTAACGTTATATTTTGGCGGTCGGCTAAGTCCACCCAACAAGGGGTTTTGTTAACGTATTGGTACCGTCCGCCCCCCTCCCCTGGGCCAGTACTAAACACGGCGAAGGGACATTCCATTTGGCCGACAACAAACAAATGAACCGCCAGTGTCAAGAGGCCCTAAAAGTGTAGAAATAAACCAGTTTCCAAGGTACTGCACTTGCCGGACGGAATATGAACCGTTCGAAACAGACGTAGCCGTTCTCTGTCTTGCAAAGATCGTGTATGGAAACCCCTTGTTGGATGGACTTCAGGGGTTAATTACAGCCGACTGCCAAAAAATAACATTAAATTGTAAATAAGCAACCAAAATACTATAAGAAACTGCCATTTCTCGCTAAATACCAGCCGTGTATCTATTACTTAGAAATACCAAAAATTTACCCTAGCCTAGTACTGACAAGCTGAATTTTTTACATGTGTGTATTCCGCTTCTGTCTTGGTCTCCTTTCAATGTCAAGATGGTTTAATAAAAGAGCATACAGCTCTGACGACAAGTCCCAACACCAGCCGTATCAGCGTCACTATTCTCTTTCCTCGCTAACACCACCAGTACAGTTATCAGCAATGGATCGTTTGTGCGGCTTGCTTCGAGGCGTTATGGTTAACTTTATCATTATCATCTGTTACCTCTCGAGCATTATGTATCTTCACTACCATTATTGGTGTCAGCAACATCATAAGGACACATTATAGGTTCATGTTTTACGAGCATCAGGCGTTCTTGTACCTTAGCCCTAGGGATCTGAACTCCCTACATGGAATGCCAATTCCCGTTTTGCTTTTGAACAAATCGGAAATGACGAAGAATCATTGGCACTATTACTGTGAGGCATTATCCGGGATTCTGCGCAATCACAAACAAAAACTATCCAAAAGAAACTAAAAATTAAGGTATGAAGTGTATTCACGACAAGGGACCGGGAGCGGACTGCTCGCGGCCTCGCACCAACTCAACTCCTGTTATATAATGGGAAACTGGGAGCGACAAGTCTAGCCAAAACAACCCCGTCATTTTAAAAATGTTTTTTACGACAATTATAGGATGTAAAAATCCATGGTATTACTGATAAACACAAAGAGAAACTAATTGAATAAGATCGAAAAGCAGTCATCATATTTGAAAAAACTGTTCTCAAATCGACATTATTACACAAGCAACAAGCACTTCGGTATCTGGTAACGAATACCACACCACTACTATCAGCAACTACAGTTTTCATTACCTTTCGTTCATCAAATTTCTTTATTTTTACACTTTAAAAAATTTAAGACGTCGTTGACAGGTACACAAGTGAACAGACTTTTAACATCAATCTTTTGGAGTTTTCTTGATAAATCTGTTAACAAAATCTAAATTGTTTTAGACTTCGATTTTTTTAAACAGTGAACTGAATAAGCATAGTATTATCAAATATTTACATGGAATTTTGGGTGTAAAATAGCTGATTCAATTATGGCATATGTTATTTTCTGGGTGAGAATGTTGACGGTGTATTTGCTGTACTGAAAATTTATATTGACACTCAAAAAATTTTAGGTCTCAACAGTTTAGTTCCCTCCATTACTTTTACTGTTGACAAAGAAGACAATTTATTTCATTTTTGGATGTTACAGTTGTGAAGTCAGTTGTAAGTTTTAGCTATAAGTTTAAAATATACAGAAAACCTACAAATAGCAATCTTATAATTAACAATTACTCCTCCCACAAAGTAGACGTAAAACTCTCAGCATTAAGATCAATGTTTCTTAGAGCACTTAATATTTGCAGTCCAGAAGTTATCAGTGAGGAATTAGAGTTTATATACCAAGCTGGTATTCAAAACGACTTTAAATTAGAAGATACTGACTACAGTCTAACGTTAGCAAGAAAAACATTTTACTCATATGAGGAGAAAAACAGAAAACTGCATTTTATATCTTTCCCATACCATCCCACATTAGAGTCTGTAGTCTACCCATTAAGGTTCCTTGGTTTTAGTGCAACCTTTTCATATCCTAGCACCATTGGTAAAAATATCATTCGTAACAGTCTGGAAAACAATGAAGGAGTCATTTATAAGATACCATGAAAGTGTAGTAGTTTTTATATAGGACAATCTGGGAAAGCACTCGAAAAACGCATTTTAAATCATAAATATAATATAAGAACAAATAATACAAGTAATGCTTTATGCGTTCGCAGTAATATGTGTAACTTACCAATTGACTGGCTCGGGTCAAAGATTTTATTTAAGAGCACAGGTTTTATTGAAATAAATTAGAAGAAACAGCTTGCATCGTTCACACCAAGGGAAAAATTTTTAATTTATCGCCTGGTTTGTATAAATTTGATCCGTTTATTTTACATGTCATGAGATGTCAGTACTAATAGGATAATGTTATCCATTAACTATCATATGATATACGTTTGTTAATATGTACTTAGTGTTATGCTGTTTCAAATGGACATCTTACCTCTTTTGGTATTTTGGTATTTTTCATTTGTTCAACTACTGTTCTTATTTTACTGTAGGCTATTATTTTACTGATGAATGTTTTTAGTTCAAACTGTTAGTTTCTGGTAATGGTATTTCATATGTTTAAGATTTTAGACCTTTCCTGGCTACATACGTTGTAAAATTGTTTCTTTTTTCTTAAAAAACGCTCCAAGAAGAGGTCCATTGGAAGACGAAACTGTTGGGCATATTGTCACAAAAACACGTTTCATTTTCTTATGTGGAGTACAACTAAATAACCTATCTTCGTGTCTAAAAAGATTACCAGTGTTTATATATATATATATATATATATATATATATATATATATATATATATATATATATATATATATATATATATGTAAGAAACACCCAAGATAAAGCTAGAAGGAAAGTTCCATAGAAATTGTCTCTGTCAGAGTGTCAGAGAGGATGACTGAGCCATGTCTTTCAAGGAAAAGGAGAGAAAAGCAGTTTGCAGCTTGAAGATATTTGTAGAGATCGAACTGATTCGAGACTGACATATAGTGGCAGTCTTTTACCATATTTCTTCTTGGGGTCTTTTCATAGATTCTTTTACGTAGTGAGTCATATGGCACGGAAGTAAAAATGACGCATTAGAAGCGATGACAGGTACTAAAAAAAAAAAATCAATATATATATCAGTAGAGAAACCTGATACTGATCAAGGGACTGGAAAGCCACCGTTTGTTGAAGCTCTGCCAGATTTTTCAAAACTATTTTTAGCTGAAATTATTCGTAATTCAACTTCTGAAAGGTTATGTCATGTTTATATTCACAGTTAGCTACTTGACGACGGAGCAGTCATTCAAACAACAATATAATATGAAATTTGAAAATGTTGAAAAATAAGCCTGTACAGTATTTCATTTAACTTGCCAAAGGAATAAAGTATTTCAGTGAAAAAATAAATTAAGGATTAAAAACCTCTGTGAAATCTAGATTTTGATAAAGATCCGCAAAATTTCAGTCACTAAAATTTAAATACTAAAATCAGCTTTGATCAAAATATATACATTACTATTTACGCAATAACTTTTCTTATATCTTAATATTTTCGTTGAAAATTCCCACGTATGACACAGATGTAAAACTAGATGTGTTCTCTATGTGGCTGCAGATAACTCAGATCTTAGACAAACCCACACAAGCACATACAGACACAAATACATGCATACATACATATATACACAAATGCAAACACGTATATATATATATATATATATATATATATATAATATATATATATATATATATATATATATATATATATATATATATATATATGCATGTATGTATGTATGTATGTATGTATGTATGTATGTATGTATGTATGTATATATATATATATATATATATATATATATATATATATATATATATATATATATATATATATATATATATATATATATATATATATATATATATATATATATATATATATATATATTATAATTAGCAAGAATTCGCAAGCAAATTGCTCCCTTTCGTTTCCTGTCTGCCGATCTATCGATAGACATATCTGTCTATCGACATACGTGCCTGCCTATCTGTCAGCCCGAGCTGGAAAATTCAGTAGCACAGTCAGAGTCCAGGGTATTAAGAGATTTTGCGGCCACTCCTTTTAAGTAGATAATTCCTTATTCGAGACAAAAGTGAATCTGTCTGGCCGACTCTTTCCAGGCAATCCCCGCACCCCCAGCCGCGTGCACATCTGAAAATGCCTAAACTCCCTATCGAAGAACTTGCCCCCTGCTCCTAGCAGATGGCATAAAAGGACAGACGGACAAGGGCCCGATCTCAGAAGCTCTCGGGACGACATGGTGCAAAGGCAAGATGAACACACTCACCACCAACCCCACGAAGAGGACCATGCCCCTGGCTGGACGACGCCCTTAGCTCATCCCTTCTCCATCTGACCACGTGGCCCCTCAAAGTATACTTTTGCTTTCGTGCACTTCGACTGCCAACCACATGTTCCCTTCGCTGCTGGCCTGATCCTAACATGAGGGGGGCCACCCACTCCATTACCTGGCACTTCGTAAAGTCACCCATGTGTCGCCCGCGCTGTCAGCGCCCCTACATCCTACCACGTGGAAGATCAACATTTTCGCCCTTGTGAATTGGGAGTCAACCACGTGCCGCCTTCTTCGCTGGAGCCACTTCTCTCTTACGGTAAAGTGCTCTGTAAAGACATCCATTCAGTCACACTTTGTCCTCGTAGAATTTACTTAATTTGAGTGCCAGTAATCATAGAATCTTTTGTTCAATTCCACCTGTGCTATTCGAGTGTCCGCTCTCAGGGCTAATCCATTATTAACTCGTCAAAGCCCCATTGGCACCCTCAGTGCAGCTTTGAATTCATTATCCTTTTGTCTATTTCCATTACTGGCGTATAATCTGTGTATCTCTCATTTCAGAGGGACCCTATATCATGGAATCTTCTCGGACTGTGCCTGGAATCCCCATTTTCATTCATCCCATAGGAATCCCCTTCAGGATCAACAGTTTAATTGCATTTCTCCTTCCCGTACTAATGTCTTTTATGTAAATATACTCCTTTTAGTTTACCCACGTGTTTACGTAATATTTCCCTTCAGAAGTAAGAGCCTTACGCTCATATGAAATTCCTCCTTTTCTCTTGTTTTATGTTTCACTGGACCCACAAGGCCAGAATCACAAGGCTAAAGTATCTGTAAATGTTGCTACCTGTCTCATAGAAACTATCTCAAAACCAGATTGTCCAGTAAAAACATAAATATATATATATATATATATATATATATATATATATATATATATATATATATATATATATATATATATATATATATATATATATATATATATATATATATATATATATATATATATATATATATATATATATATACATCCTCCAAGAAGTAAAGTACAATATAATAACATTTTACTCTCTATTAAAATAGTGTCCATTGTTTTAATTAAACACTAAAAGGTTAACTGTGGGCAAGATTCACCCCTATTGACCCCTCTCACCACTACCCTTCTGGGTGAGCCCTTAATCCCTTTTCTTTGTCCAAGCGACTGCCCAGAGACCTTAATTTCAGGTGCTGTTCTGTCGGAGATGATAATCCTGCCTCAGTCCAAAGAGAAAGCTACTCCCATGCTTGATGTCTGACCCATGTGACCAGGGCTATCTTAAACACCTGGGCCAAGATGCCCCACGCCCCACATGCGAGGCCCTCAAAGAAAATGTGGTCCCACCGACATACAGTGCCACCTACAAGGAGCAGGATCTTAATCTTCTGACGCTATATAAGGGCATCACATGGGCGCATCGTCCTTAGATGGCTTAGAAGTTTAGAAGACACTGAAAACTTAACTAGGAAACTTCTGTCCTCCCTTGCTCCCCTGAGCTGTCCCTTTGCTGTCCCACGTGGCTGTCCAGAGCCTAAGTTACTTTTGTAGTGAGTTCCTTTAACACTATCCTCCATTGCTGGCCAACCCCCCCCCCCCCCCCCGGCCTCCAAGATGAGGATCCCGTCTCCCGACGAAGGTAATGTACCAGAGTCAAGGTTCTTATGTCAGTCATGTCCCTGTAAATCTTTTCCTATTTTTCTGTTTCCATTCATAGCGCGATATACCTAAGGCGAGACCTGCACTGCTTTTATTTTGTGTTGTGTTAATTTACAAGTCAGTGAAGAGAAGTAACGTAATTGTGTAAGATCAGTCATCAGAATCGAGTCCCTTTCTAAGCACCTTCTGCACAATTCCTCGATTCCTTTATCAAAGCACCTTCCTGCAGCTAAGTAACCACGTGTGCTCTCAGTTGCAGATAGGAGTTAGTTTGCTGTGGACCTGTTATCCTCTTGTGTGCACAGTGGCATAACTACTGTTCCTCTCCCCTGCTGTGCCCTGTGAAGCAGGCCCCTTTGAGTTTCTTCAGAGAATTAATCATTTGTTTGTTAACCTTATTATATGAAAGGACTCTGTTTACCTGTCTTTGATTATACTTCCTTTCTTCTGATATGTGTGTTTTCTAATGTAAATATAATTAATTAAGTGAAGCTTAAGTGTGTACCTAATAACTTCCCGTCTTGAAGAAGGCCCTCAGCCAGAATCTTTTGCATATGGTTTTAACTGAACTCTTTTTTTAGAGTTAGATTTCACCTGCCCAGGGTAAGTTTTCCATAGTCTTCTGCTTATAGCCATATCAGTGGCGACCTAACGCTCAGATCATCTTTCAAATTGCCCAATCACAAGCCCCTGCAATTGCAATTATCAGCTGAATAGCTTTGCTAGAAGCTGATTGCAAGATTAGAAACAAACCTCTGGCTAGAGTAAATTCTCCCTTATGAGCGCATGAGTGATCCAGTTCCACAGTAAGTACAGTGTTGTTATCTTTTATTTTATGTTAAGCACGACCAAAATCGTGACAGAAACAGAGTTAGGAATTTGTTAGAGAAGAGAGAATTATTAACCATTCCACAAGCTTTGATAGCTAAAGCATGATAGCTTGCATGTCTTTCACTATAGGCTAATTAGGCAACGTAAACAGTGAATTTCGGAGTGTCCAACAGGGTATAGTGTGGGCATTTCCTTTCCATGTGATCTGGGCAATTTCCCGTTCAAAAACTTATTTAGGCACATGTTAGAAACCACAAAGGCTATTTGTCCAGCAATTTTCGAATTGATGGAGTTATTGTTTCACTCTCTCTCTCTCTCTCTCTCTCTCTCTCTCTCTCTCTCTCTCTCTCTCTCTCTCTCTTAGAGGTTATGAATGCATTTGACAAGCGTAATATCTTCTTGCTGAGTACATTTTTAAAACGGTGTAAGATTCATTCAGGCCACATGAGCCAAACTGTGTCTAGCATTTGTATTTGATTAATTCCTCAGTAACATGCCACACATGATAAATTCTAGCCCATTTTATTACCTGGTAAGTAAGCTGTAAGAAAGACCACACCCAATTTTATTTGTTTCCCAGAACTACAAGGTCGTTTTCCAAAACTACACTCTGCGTTAAGCTTTGATCACCACCAGGTTTTGCTTGCCCATTCACTCAGCCCTAAACAACCTTGGGGCTGACCGTCGCCCATCATAACAAACCTCACTTGCTCTCAGTAGTTGCCAACCCTTCTTTTTTTTTTGGTTTCCACTCGTTCAGACGCCAGGAACGTGCAGACCCCATTATAACAAACCCAGTTGCACATGACTCTGTACCAGTAAAGTAAACATGTTCCTCAATGATCACGTGCTCATCAGGTCCAGTAGAGTAATGCAATTTCGTTCCATTCTTTTGTGCATGTGATGTTGGCAAACATAACTTTGCCCGTGCATGGTAGATTCATCATATTCTACAGCAGTTAATGTTGTGCACTTCAAAATAAGCCCAAACTTTTCCTTGTCACATTTTATGTATTTTATCTTTGGCTGAGAAGCCAGCCAAATTTTTTGTTCACGCATCTAATTGTGTAAAATCAGTTCCTACTGCTTCCAAATTGCCCAAAGCAATTCGTAAGTCTTATCATTTAACTGCCAGCCAGCTCCAACATCTCTAAGCAAATCATTATTGAAGGCTTGTATTAAACATTGTGCTAAATCCAAGTCCATATGAGACTTCTTATCCATTCATTCGAACAGTCCATGTCCTTACTGGACCCCTTATCCATTCACTGCAAACCATCCAAGTCCATGCAAGACTTCTTATCTGTTCATTCGCACAATCCACGTCCTTACAGGACCCCTTATCCGTTCATTGCGAACCATCCAAGTCCATCCAATACTTCTTATCCATTCATTTGGACAATCCACGTCCTTACAGGGCCCTTTGTCCGTCCATTTCAAACCATCCGAAGTCCTTGCATGACTTCCAAAATATCCATTCGTTTTGAACCCTCTGAAGTCCTTGTGTGACTTCCCAAATATCCCTCCATTTCAAACAATCTGAAGTCCTTAAGTGACTTCCCAAGGCTGCATTCATTTCGAACAACCCGAAGTCCTTACATGACTTCCCAAATCCATTCACTCGAACTAACCTTGAGTCTTTTAGACCATACTGAATCTGTTCATCATGAACAGCCTTGAATTATCATCTTTTAGCACAATCCTAAGTCCCATGGAACAGACAATGTTGCTCATTCCAAACGCATTAGGTCACTCAGGTCAAAATCAGACCAGGTGCCAGTGCCACCTTACCCAAATGGGTACTCTTACTTGCACTAGCACCACCACTGGCCCCTACCCCACGTCCTAAGACCTTATTGTTATTCCCAAGGGTCACACCCATCCCAGCACCATCTCAAGATGACTAAGACAGCCAGATCACTGCAAAATGAGGAGTTCAAGTTCCACATGGACACTGAGAAGGAATTAGAACTGACGGGCCAAGAACTGAAGGAGTGGGTCCAAGAGAGGGTAAATGCTGCCCAGGCAGAAAGAGAAAAAGAAAGGCAAGAGAAGGGGAAAGAAAGATTAGCTCAGAAGAAACAGGAAGAGGGGGAGAGAGTGGGGAAGGAGAAAGAAAGATTAGCTCAGGAGAAATGAGAAGATGCAGAGAGAACAGAGAAGTAGAAAGAAAGGCAAGAGAAGGAGAAGGAAAGAGAGGAGATGGAGAAAGCCCTTGCAGCCCAAGGAGGGCATAAACCACTCTCCACCCTCAGCAATATTGGCTCCCTCATAAGAAAATGGGATGAAGTTGAACCCTAAGCCTGGAAAGAAGTGGTCCAAACCTGGCCTGACTGGTTCTTCAAAAAGACCCAAGCCTTAAAATGATGGCTAGACTCTCTCAAGGCCACTGGTGCAGAGGACAACCTCAAACTCATCCAGCTCGAAGACGTCCTGTTCTGTGCCCCACCAGCTCTCACTACTCATCTATGCGATAAGGCTCCCAAAACAGTGTCCGAGTGCTGCTGTTGGGCCGACATTTGGGACACCAACCATGCTCATCTTAGTTCCCACGGACAAAAATTACACACCTCATTGCATCCCTCAACCAACTCTCAACAACCTCGCAACATGGACATCCCCCCAAAGAAACCAGTGTGTGGGCACTGTAAAAGAACAGGGCACCCCACTGAACAGTGCAGTTTAAAGGCTGAGAATCAACCAGAAACTCCCTCTAAGTTCCCAAATGGGACAACACTCTAACGAGCCACGTCTGGCTCTTGGATGAAAAGCAAAGGGCCTGCTCCCTCCAATGGGAGTGCCAAGCAAAGATTATAACAGAAGTTATTGCACTGCCTGTAAAGCCTATGGGCATTCTGCCCTGTGAGCAAAATGCCCTAATGAAACAAGCACCCACCATTGCTTTAGCAGTTACGAATCCTAAAACCATAGACCCTCCAGCCAAGGGTCCCATATCTGTGGCACCATCCTCGAGGTAACTACCCTGCATGCCAGGTCACAGCATTTGATGACACTGGCGCACAGATCTCCCTCATAAGGAAAGATAAGGTCCCCTATGGGGACACCATTGACAGGCATCAACTTATCACTATGAAGGGAATGAATTGCATGAAGATGATTATTCCCGCCATCAAATTGAGGGTTACAAGGCCCCACAGATCTAAAATCTGCACTCTTGCAGTAGTTACTCACCTTCCTGGAAGTTATGACCTCCTCCTGGGACAGGACTTCTGGTCCCCTCCTAACTTACAAGAATTGAGGGGTCCTAACCCCTACAAAACTCAATCAAGCCCTAAGAGTCCTCAAGGACCTACCTTAAACCCGCTGCCAGTGCCACTTGAGCACCCTGAGCAGTGCCAAACTCTGTCCACTTCGAGCAACGAGCCTTTAACCAATTCAATTCGAGTGCCAGGACCTGCCCCAGTGCCAGTGCCAATGTGCACCCTGAATCTCCCGTCTGGAGATCCCAAACTTGACTTCAAATCTCTGCCAGAGCCACCTACATGTCCTGGATAGTGCTAAGTTCCACCATCACGGACGTTGAAGAAACTCCAGCATTGATTCCTGTCTGGACCTGCCTTAGTGCCAGTGCCCGAGCACGCCATAGATCCTCCTTCAAGCTATCCCAATCCGGATCGTCTCTCTTCCACTGGCTTGGCACTGCTACCAGTGCTGGTACGAGAGGCAACCCAACGTATACTCGGGTCCCCTCCGGATTCCTCCAACCACAGTGGAAGCTCACCAAAGGTGCGGCCTCACGACCCATGCCTGAGCTGGTCATTGCAGCCTGTGAGCCTCCCATGCCCATCACGACCTCTTCCTCTCTTTCCCAGTCCTCCACAGACTCTATTACGATTAAGGATTCTGCCATATCTCAACTGGCCGATGAACTCAAAAAACTGCGATGACTCATGGTAGAGCTTGCAAAGAACATCCCTTCTTTGGCTGCCAAAGAGACCGGAACAGGTGGCACTTCCACGTTAACCTCGGACTCGGTTCCATCGATTCCCCTACCAAAGCAAACTGTTGACCTCAAGGAGGTCCAAGGAAGAAAGGTCATGGGCACAGATAGCTCCAGGGAGCCCAAGGAGAGCCCTTGAGCTCCCTGGCACTAGTGCCAATCTGGCACAGTGCCTCACCTTTATCTTATGTAGGACTTTGGTACACCTATCTAGAAGCAGATGCCAAGTTTCTTCTTCTATTTTGTTTTCCTTATAACTTTGTAATGTAATTTCTTTGTGTAATATTCTCCTTTAACTCTTTGACCATTCTTTTGTTTCCTTACCAAATCTCTTAGTTTAACATTTTGGCAACTTTGCCCATTCATGAATCCATTTTTGAAGCCTTATAATGGCCCCTCACTTTTACCTTGCCTCTCACTCTGCCAATGCAGAGTGCAAATTGCCAGATATTCAGGTAATGTAAGTCCTTTGACTTCCCTTACATGCCTATAAGTGTATGGTATATTTTGAATTGTGTATAAAAGAGCCATTAGGCCCTTCCCATATGAGTACCAATATGGCACAGTGCCATGTTATCGGTCTACCATATTAGTGGCTCCTGAAGTGTAAGATATGTCCTTGTTACTATCCTCTTTCCTTGTACTTTACGAACCTCTGGTTCCCCATAGCCAATACTATGTACTGATACATCACATGTACTTAAAAGTGCCTACTGGCACTTGTATTTATGATACCTCGAATGGCACAGAACCGTTGCTCTTAAATATCGTGGCATCACCTAATATAAGTCCACAATTACTTTGTTGTACTGCCTCTCCAAGGCGAAATAACCACATGGTCTTATGATTGAAGTCTACTACTAATAAGTGCATGGAGTATCTTAAGAATAACCCCTTATTGTTGTTTTGATTTGTTAACAGTTAAGTAACAATCTCATTTCATTTTCTGTTCCTTAAATGCTGCATAGTATCATTTTAAACTGAGGTTATTAGTATTGTCAGCAGCATAGTTAATTCTGTGAGCAGAGTAAATGTCATAAGTGGTTTTCTTTGTTGTTGTTTGGCTTTGATCTTTTGCAGATAAACTGAAATTTAGAATAATGCACCCCAAAGGTTATGAAGAGAGGATAGCTTGCCAGATGAGCTAACGTGATTGTAGCCATTCCAAACTAATCTAGGGTGTGAATGTCAACTGGGTTGGGGGAATGTAATGAGGTAAACCCCACACACACCATCTTAGAGTAATGAACAATATAAGAACATTTTGCGCTCTATTGAAATAGTGTCCATTGTTTTAATTTAAACAGTAAAAGGTTAACTGTGGGCAAGATTCGCCCCTATTAACTCCGCTCACCACTACCCTTCTGGCTGAGCCCTTAATCCCTTATCTTTGTCCAAATGACTACCCAGAGATCTTGATTTCAGGTGTTGTTCTGTCGGAGATGCTAATCCCACCTCAGTCAAAAGAGAAAGCTACTCCCGCACTTGATGTCTGACCCATGTGACCAGCACCATCTTGAACACCTGAGTCAAGGTGCCCCATGCCCCACGTGCGAGACCCTCAAATAAAACGTGGTCCTGCTGACATACAGTGCCACCTACAAGGAGTGGGATCGTAATCTCACGACGCTATGTAAGGGCATCACATGGGCATGTCATCCTTAGATGGCTTAGTAGCTTAGAAGACACTGGAAACTTAACTAGGACA
>NC_089741.1:10395870-10408370 GCF_040412425.1 Macrobrachium rosenbergii | reverse complement strand
TTTCAGAAACTTGGCAAGGTTTTCCTTAACAGGAAGTAAAGCAAACAGTTTATGGCCTTATCAAATTTCTTGGAAAAGTTACTTGGGACTGAAGTCGCTTTACAACTTTTAGATTGTATGTATTTAGAAAACTGCTTTGTATCTTATGAAATGTTACCATAATTCAGTTGATCAGGGTTTGAGTCAAGAAATTTTAAGATTTTATAAGATGGTCTAAACCAAGTTTATCCTAAATTAAAGTTATTGATTTTAACAATTCCCATATCGACTTGTATCTATCGTTATTACATAAGTTGAAAAAAAACGAACTAGTGACTAAGAAAATCATGTTTATATACAGTATGTTCATGTCTAAACTTAAAGACAACATTACTGTTCCTCTTGGAAAAGTATAAATGCTTGAAATACGGAAGATGTTTTATCATGTATTATCATGCACAAACACATGCACAAGTATGAACACATACATAGATGCGTACACGCACACACACATGCATGTATCCATACATACATGCATATGATAATATATATATATATATATATATATATATATATATATATATATATATATATATATATATATATATATATATAATCTTGAGTAAAGTAATCCTAAGACCGACTGGCTTCCTCAGGCATCCTAAAACGTCAAATTAAAACGGAATATCGAAATATCATAAAAGTTTCATTAGAGTCTTGCAATATTTTCACTAAATGCTCTTTCTTACGTTTTAGAATATATTTTGATATTTTAAAAGGCTGATTTATTGAAAGGAAATTTTTTCAATGTATCGGCCTTGAACTTTTGAAGAAAATACACTCTAATGAAGCAGACACACACCTAGCATATTTGCGGTCATTTCAAGTGATGCTATTCATGCATCATATACATCAAATATTTTCGGCTAGATCTACTAAGCTTCATTAAACAATTGGAGAAGAGCTTAATTTACCAGTAGTAAGTGAGGTTCTATGCAGAGATTTACATTAGTCACCTGAAGAAATAATTGAAGTTAATCCACTAAGTAATAACTGTTCAAAGAAGAGTGCCCGAAATGGCTGAAAATGCCGAAGGAACATTGCTTAAAGGAGCGATTCCACCGAGGTAACATTTTGGCAACATGTCGCAAGCTATGTTGTCGCATACGCCGAATGTGTTTCCACCAGTTCAACAGAAGGCAGCAGGTAGCATGCGACAGGTGGCAACATATTGCCGTATAACCCGATGCACGCGAAAAGATTTAGCCTGTTGCCTAGTTTTGAACGCCTTCCCACCAGTCGCGGGAAGGATTCCATGTTGAAAGCAACAAGATGAGCTGGCTGCAAGAAAAAACCATTAGAATTTATAGAAGAATACAGGAAACTTGCTGTTCTATGGGATATACGCTTGACAGAGTACAAGAATAACCATGCTAAACTAGATGCACTGCGGGTATTAGCCGAGAAATTTCACTGCGACGTGGCAATAGTAAAAAAAATAAGATCAAGAATTTGCGTACTGCTCTTCGCCGTGAGTACAAGAGCCTATGCCAAAAGAAATCTGGATTCTCTCCCATTAAGAGAAATAAATGGTTTCCTTTTGACTTGCTGATATTTCTTTTATTTTCTGCCAGCACCCGGCACTAAATATGCAGCAGCAGCGACAGCCTGTTGAGACATCGTATTGACAACTGGCTTAGTTTTTGTTGAACTGGTGGGAAAGGTTTTGTGGCATTCAACAGTCAACATAGCATGTAGCATGCTACAAGTAACAACGGTGTTTCCTTGTCGCAGACAACGTGTCCCCAGGTTGAAAGCCGCAACAACATTATTTGGTGAAAGTCAATCAAGTCGCATGCTACATGTTGCCGGTGTTGCCTCGTGGAATCGCGCCTTAACGTGCTGAGGGCAACAGAATTTTGTTTACAATTTGAAGAGTCCACTCTGCCTCCAATGAATCTTTGATTTTGGCCATATTTTCGTCAGAGATGAAGGTCTGGTTCAAGACACGTTATTTTCAAGATAGCCAGAAATGGATACAAAGGCGAGTCAAATCCGCTTCATCAGTTTTATGAAAAACAAACTCTACCCGGTATGCTTACGGCGCATTATAGAATTCATAGGCAACCTCTTTTTGCAAAAATTGGAAGTAGTCGTCATCACAAATCGAACACTGTCATTCACAGTGTTAAATAAAACAGAGGCGGTTTCAACTGCTCTGCTCTGAGATTACTTAAGATTTTGAACGTGTGTTGATGCGCACAGAGGTCAGGTGGCTATCAACGGGGAATGGCTGAGAAGTTTCTAGTCACTTTTAACTACAGTTGTTCAGGTCATTCAAGACTCCAATTCTGTTTCTGTAATGAACTAAGGAAAACAAAACATGAAACTGATTTTGAAGCTAAAGGGAAAGGAACTTATCTTCATCAGGGTTCAATCAGTCCTTTACACATTCCTGACTAAGACCTTCAGGTATATTGTACACACCTGGATGAACTGTACAGAGATCAGCAACGAGGAAAGGGGAACGGTGGAGGAAGAACCGATTTCACTCCAAAATAAAATCGAGCTGAGGCCCAAACTCAAAAAAATCATATAAAAATTTTTCGTTCCAAAAAAGCTTTTTTGTCTGATAAACAGCAGTGGAACAGAGTTAAGAAGTACTTCATTCCCTTGGTATCATAAAATTTAGTAGAGCGAAGTCGCCGAAGACTTAGACACATTGAGCTACAGTGCATTAGTTTCCCCAAAGTTGGCACTCCCTAGAGCGGTGTCCAGGCGCACCCTGCACCATCGCAGCAATTGCAATCTATATATATATATATATATATATATATATATATATATATATATATATATATATATATATATATATATACATATATATATATATATATATATATATATATATATATATATATATGTAGAATGTGCATGTATTTTATTACTCTTCCAAAAGATGTTGACCCCCCTCTCTCTCTCTCTCTCTCTCTCTCTCTCTCTCTCTCTCTCTCTCTCTCTCTCTCTGGTTTATTTTTCACAGTAACTATCTAAACGGATAATTTCACCTCACTTCAGCTCAACAAATATCTCTGGCTGATTGCATTAACGGCTGTTTACAAGCAAAGTTTCATGACGACGCCCTTTGCACGAGTTTCCATGAAATTCTTGAGGAAGGTTTTACAAATTTTATGGATATGTGTAAGGACATCTTTGGCCACGACTTGTTGTTTTGGATTTTATAAACATGTGACTTGTACTTTATCGCTGTAAGTTAAAGGAAATTTTGATAATTTTTTGCGTACAGGTTTTATAGGTTTAACTTTGAGATGATGATTGCTGACTTATTTTACCTTCCAGGGAATGAATTTACAACCAAGGCTTATTTTTACATATGGAATTTTTCAAGGAAATCTATAACTTAAAAGCCTTGCAGTATTTTTTATATATATAGATTTATGAGAGCAACGTTTTCTATATTATGACGCAGTTTTAGCTTACACATCAAAGAATGGAAAGCATATCTACATTTCCATTTCATTTCATATACCATTCAATGCTATCGTCATTTACATACCATTAACTTCATAAGTAATGGTATTTTCTTGTTCTGCGGCATTTTCGGTGCTTATGTGCATTTTATTTGTTTTCCTGTCACATTTGAACTAAAGTGTCTCTTCTTTCTATAAAATAAATGTCAGGGAAGTAACAAAATTATGAAAGAAATCTTAAATTTAATTTGATCTGTATTAGAATATATAAATGCATTACAATTCTAGTCTTAAAAAATTCCAAATTTGTAAATATTGGACATAACAGCAAATAAACAACTTCCCATTTCCATCACAAACTTCTTCCTGAAGAACTGAACATTTAAGATAAAGCAGGAACTGACTTCCTCCAACGCCTGACTCTTCCGAAAAATATCATAATTATAAACAACTATCTTACCGCATCCAGTTCAGTTTCAACATCTTACTAACATTTTAATGGCCATAACCTACTCAAGGAAAAAAAAACAATAGTTAGAATCTATCAATAACGTTTTGGGATACCTTGTGGACCGACAAACTGAGAGACAGACAAACAGACACGGCTGAAGAAATAATATCCTTCTTCCCGTGAAAAGGACTTCGATGGACATTTGAAGAACAATCGATTTCAAAACCTGTTCTTCGTGCATGCGTTTGCTGCTGCCAGATATGATAAATTTATAACGTTAGTCAAAAAGGTAATGAAAACTACTATGATGACGATGACTGTGACTACGAGGGAGTGGAGAATGATGGGGAGGAGGAAAAGGAGGAGAAGGAGTATTGGGAAGGTGAAAATGATAAGAGCGTAGTCATAATTTAAAAAAAATTATCATCGTCATGTTAAAACTGATACTACTACTAATACTGCTGCGACCATCAATTCTTTTGACGATGATGGTAACGGAGATGTTTATAAAAGTGGAGGCAATGAAAAATCTAACAACAGTAATGACAATAATGATAATTATCTTCTCTAAATGGTCTAATATGAAGGGTTTCAGAAACAGAAACACGTTGCACATTTTTCTTGAGTGAGTTCCCAAATTCCATCTTGGATTATCCACAGATGATTCATTTCAGAAGCCTGACATGAGATTTATGAACACTTTTAACTGAGGAAATTGCTGCGCTTCGGTTTCTTAATGCATATGTATCAGCGGAATGACCTGAACCGTTTTCCTCGCATTCTCATCCTGTGTGCATTCATTCATTAACATAAAATGCATTCGATATCGATTAGTTATTAGTTATTTGAGTTATAATTTGCAAATAAAAATGTCAGAGTAGAGTTGATGGCAAAAGTATCACATTTGTGTGTGTGTGTGTGTATGTATGTATATATATATATATATATATATATATATATATATATATATATATATATATATATATATATATATATATATATATATATGTATATATTATATATATATATATATATGTATATATATATATATATATATATATATATATATATATATATATATATATATGTACATATACATGCATTCAGTAATTTTACACTTTTTGGATGTGCGCTTGTTAGGACAAAGCCTGAGATCCAAATGCATGCACATGAAGCAATTTTGATGTCCGTTGGAAGATTCGAACCTACATCCGGAGTATCAGAACATGGTCAGGTCGGTAACGTGACCTCATTCAGAGACTCTGGATGCGAGCTCGAATCTGCAACGGACGTCAGAATTGCTTCATGTGCCTGCATTTGGATCTCAGGCTTTGTCCTGACAAGGGTATCCAAAAAGCCTAAAGAACTTGAGATGTTAAGAGGACATTGTGGTTAATGCAATTACATTCGTATCTGGTGTAAAGCACCTATGTGGTCAACAGTATTCATTTTAAAGCACAAGAGATTAATTTCTTACTCAGAAGTTAAATGGAGCTTTAGAATGCAAATATGTTATTCATTAGGTACTTAAGGGATAATTATGAAAATTTGAGATTGGTAAAAAGTGAGCTGTAGATTCCTTATATATATATATATATATATATATATATATATATATATATATATATATATATATATATATATATATATATATATATATATATATATATATATATATATATATATATTCATCAAGCTACAAATGTTGTATAATATCCAATTCACACTACTTCGGGAATATCCTCGATGGGAATTATCACCGATGGGGAACTCTATAAGTGGTAGATGGATCAATACTGCTGGGTCTCGATCCCTCGACACAGTACCTTCCAACAACTTCAGTTGACAGTCAAACCACTGAGCCACCAAGAGAGGTGTAAGTTAGTGCCGAATCTTCCGTGCTTATTTACCCGTCGAGAGTGGGGAAATTATACTTGGCTTCAGCATTAACCCACCTCCACCATGATAGCTCATTGGTGCGTTTGGAACACGCAGCTCTTATTATGAAATGTTTATCACACCGTGGTTTATATACAGTCATGAAGCTACAAATGTTTAATATCCAATTCACACTACTTCAGGAATATCCCTGATGGGGAATTACCACTGAAGGGGAATTTTATAAGTGATAAATGGATCGGTACCGCCGAGTCTCGATCCTTCGACACAATACCTTCCAGCAACTCCAGTCAGCAGTCAAACCACTGAGCCACCAAGGGAGGGATCACTTATAAATTCCCCTTCGGTGATAATTCCCCATCAGGGATATTCCCAAAGTAGTGTGAATTGATATTAAAAAGCAACATTTGTAGCTTCATGATTGTGTATAAAATATATATATATATATATATATATATAATATATATATATATATATATATATATATATATATATATATATATATATATATATATATATATATATATATATATATATATATATGTTTTGCAATGAAAGAAACTTCTTTCCAAACAACCTCACCAGCTTTTTACCATGATAAGGTAACAGATAAGAGAATAAAATTAATTTTAATTATTTTTAAATAAAAGAACTGTGGGTCTAATTTGCCCCTTCCCCATTTCCCTCCTTCTTTCTCTATATAGGTAAGCCTTAATCCCTCTCTCAGTTCAAAATGACTGCCTGAGATCCTGATTTCTAGGTGCAGCTTTCGAATATGCAAATTCCTCTATGGCCTCGGACGACCGGAAGGGGAGGAGACGAAAAAGAGAAAGTCTGGCAGCCATGGAACCCGGGAATGACTCACGTGCATAACACTATAAAAACGAGACAGTGATTGACCTCCAGCCACCTACAAGGATGCCAAGGCGTAATCTCCCGACGTTATATATGGACCTTGAACCAGCAGTCCAGAGAGAGAAGCGCTCAGAACTCCATTGAGGACACTTGCTGTCGTCCATCCCTCCCTCCACCATCGACACCCTATTGAGCTAGGACATCGTCATCCTGACGAAGGTAATGTACCAGAATAAGGTTTCTTAGTCAGTCACGATCCTGTTATTTCTCTGTCTGATTTGTTTTCTATTTCCATTGTGTGATCACCTTCAGTAATTTGTGCTGAAGTATTAAGTGTTAACGTAATTGTGCATCTAGTGTTGAACTGTGTTTTTTGTCACCATTTGTGCATTCCCTCATTTCCCTTTGAGCGTATTATTATTTTTCAAGTAACCGTCTTGCATCTCGGTGCAGACCAGCCTTGGCTGTGGAACTACTCTCGGCTCTATCCCATGTGTAGCGACCTTATGCCACCCCCATTAATCTACCCCTCTGCGATGTTCCTGTTGTAAAGACATCATGGGTGTAGAATATTTCTACTGTGTAGAATTCTTTCATTCAGCAGGACCTTGTTATTAACTGCCCACTAATACGTCATTCTTCTGATCTGTGTTTATTATGTAAATATAATTAACTTAGAGAACCCCCTGAGTTTACGTAATCTTCCCTCACATGAAGAAGGCCCTAAGCCAGCATTGGTTTCCTTGATTTATTCATCTACAGAACTGCCTTATCCAGTCTTATTAGGCAGATTTATAGTTAAAATTAGGATTTCTTGATAATGTAAAGAATCCGGTATCTAAGGCACATTCGTATATATATATATATATATATACATTTATATATATAATATATATAATATATATGTGTATATATACATATAAAAAGTGTATAGATATACATACTGTATATATGTACATATATATATATATATACAGTATATATATATATATATATATATATATATATGTATATGTATCTGTATATCTATATATATATATATATATATATATATATATATATATATATATATATATATATATATATATATATATATATATATATATATATATATATATATATATATATATACACACACACACATATATATATATATATATATAATATATATATATATATATATATATATATATATATATATATATATATATAGTACCACTCCGTCGTTTCTCTTACCTTTGTGGCATTGCCTTTATTTATATATTCATCACGTTCCTAATTTTCGTGATTCAGTTATACACACATACATTATATATCTATATATATATATATATATATATATATATATATATATATATATATATATATATATATATATATATATATATATATATATATATATATATATATATATATATGTGTGTGTGTGTGTGTGTGTGTGTGTGTGTGTGTGTGTGTGTGTGTGTGTAAACGTTAGACTAGTCCACAAAAATATATATAAACCATCATTAAAAAATGGAAGAATATGAAAAAAAGTAACATATTTAACATAGTCACTACAACATGCTGAAACAATTATTATAATAATTTTTTCATTGGTCATAATTTCTTGGTATAATAGCAGTTAACTCTAACAGATAACTAATTTTGCTAATTACTTGCAATGACATATATATGTTTGATATGCAGAGTTTCCATGTGAAAATGTTCACGTAAACTTATAGTTTTCTGAAAAGGAAACTATTATCCCGGCTTTGTCTATACGTCAGCACTTTTTTCTGTCCGCACTTTTTCTGTCCCCCTCCTCAGATCTTAAAAACTACTGAGGCTAGAGGACTTCAAACTGGTACGTTGATCATCAACCCTCCAATCATCAAACATACCAAATTTCAGCCCTCTAGCCTTATTAGTTTTTATTTTATTTAACGTTAAAGTTAGCCATAATCGTGTTTATGGCAACAATATAGGATAGGCCACCACCGGGCCGTGGTTAAAGTTTCATGCACTGCGGCTCATACAGCATTATACCGAGACCACCAAAAGATAATAGATCTATTTTCGGTGGCCTTGATTATAAGCTCTAGAGGTTGTGCAGAAAACTTCGGCGCATTTTTTACTTGTTTTGATATTAAAATCACCTGACACTGAATGAGAGGTCTGGTTCCATTGGTGCTGAATGGGACCTCGAGTAACATTTCACTGTCAGAGGAAAGAAGAAGCAATGTTAATGGTGGTGATGCAAACATAAACACGATGTATGTTGACAAGAAAGCTGCTGCATTTTAAGCTATTGCTTTATTGACGAAAGAAGAGCGATTAGAAGTTAAGGGCTTCAGGATTCCCAGATTTACAATCTTAAAATATTATATATATTTTTCCTGGTTTCCGTCTAGATACTGAATTGGAAGCATTCAGATTGGTGTTTTTCAGACTAATTATTGTCTTATTTTAACCTTTTCTTGTAAAGGGATATAAAATTGATTAATAGTTATATTCATAAATATGAAATAATTCTTAAACTATAAATATACGGCGAATGAAAAATTACAAGAAATTACCACTTGACATTAAAATTGACCCATACGAAATTTACGCAAATATTCAACGATTTTGCAAGGGAATATTAAACCCAAATAAGATCCCTCGGGACTACAAATGTCGTTCAGAAATGCACTGCAAGACATTTCATCGGTTTCTGATCGTTGATCTGATTAAATAAGAATTTAACCAGAATTCTTTCATTTCATTCGGATCATTCCCCATCGCGCTCTAATGAGTTTACTCTCCATCCCCTTTTTTTCTACTTGTAAGGGGTGACTGATTTTCCAGCCATCTTTAGCATATACTTTGCATGTGTATTACTCCTCTTGAAGATGTCTCAGAAAGCCAAAGGCGAAACCGACCAGGCTTTCTAGTGTGGCCCGTTTTCATTTTTTTTGTGGCACACAAACACACGCACACATACGGCTAATGGGACCAGCAACCTCATGTCCTCTTGTAGCCCAAACCCTCAGAATAAATACAAAAAGGAAGGAAAAATGGACCGGAGGCGACAAACCTAATTCTCAAGGGGAAATAGTTCCAAAGCTTGGTAGCAAATGGAAAGAAACTAAAAGGAAAATGTAGGAAGAGGTTGTCCGACAGGTACTACGAATCCACCTAAGAGGATGGGAATGCAATGCTAAAAACCTACTATCACTATGCCTCTATTAATCTAGGCAGTGAATTACGTGAATACGGGTAGTCAACTAAGGTAGGTAGCCACCTTATATGGAAGTAGTATATGGAGCTGGCAACCCCATTCCAAAAGACCTGCTGAGAACGAGTATGCTAATGCATTCTAGAGACTCTCCTCTAAAGGGAAAAGTCTTATGATGTATATATATGTATATATATATATATATATATATATATATATATATATATATATATATATATATATATATATATATATATATATATATATATATATATATATATATATATATATATATATATATATATATATATATATATATATATATATATATATATATATATATATATATATATATATATATCAAAAAGTCCTTCAAAAAGAAGGCATCGTGCTTACCCCATACAAAAATGGGAAAAAGCACGTTAAAAGAAGATATATATATATATATATATATATATATATATATATATATATATATATATATATATATATATATATATATATATTCTTCTTCTTTTAACGTGCTTTTTCCCATTTTTGTATGGGGTAAGTACGATGCCTTCTTTTGAAGGACTTTTTGATACATATATATATATATATATATATATATATATATATATATATATATATATATATATATATATATATATATATATATATATATATATATATATATATATATATATATATATATATATATATATATATAGAGGAGAGTCTCTATATATTTGTGAGTGCGTATCTCTAGGAATAAATGCTGCACCTTTGTCTCCTTCCAAATACAGATCTGGTTTTTGTTCTAAGTAATTCGTATTTCATTATCAGTTTTTCTTCCCAGCACTGTTAACTTTACCTGACATTCCTCAGCTGACAGCAAAAGATATTCGGAATGTGTAATTGCTCTGGAGTTGGTCGAGATGCTTTGGAAAAAGAGAGATTGCCTTCGTGCAGATGTCAGAAAAAAATTGAATAATCTCTTCCTTCCTATGCTGGCATTCTCTCTGCAGTAACAGATGCGGTTTTATGTATGTATGTATCAGAATTATTCATGACATGTGAACCATTTATAGTTGTGTGATGAATTATATGCGTCTATAAACAAGCAATGAAAATTCCAGTCTAATGATTTTTCCTTTCTCCTCCTTCCTTATCTCCGTTCACACACTCCAATATTGCTGCCACAACTCTTAGTTTTCATCTTGATCCTCCTTTCCTTTTAACTGACTCCTTATAATCAGTAGCAGAAGATTTAGGAATCATATGGGTAGCAATGAATAACGAGAATAAAATCACGAGGAATAAGATCATTATCGAATTACTCTTAAAATTGCAATAATGTTGGGTTGAGTTTCCCCTCCTCCTCCCCGGTGGTCAGAACAGTCATTATGTCATTCTACTCAACCTTCAATGTCGGAGGGGGGGGGGTGCGTTTTCCGACACACACCAGATTGTTTCTGTGACTGTTTTTAACTTTTATTTTGTCGGCCTTTTGAGGTCTGTTCTCTAATGAATTTCCGCTGTATAAGGACTTGCCACTTTAAGCATATGATGTACTGTTGCTTCTTTTGGTGCTGATTCTGATATATTTCCTTACTTTTTTCTGTCTTTCTTCCGGGAGGCATTTTTCAGAAGTGACATCATTAATTCTCATGAACCAAGAACTTGACGAAATTTAAGATCAAGAAGCTCTGATAATTTTAGATCTTTTTAAGCCTAATGAAGAATTTCTGTCAAATGCTGCATTTAAAATTGTAGGAGTCATCAAAAATCCGTATTTCATACCGACAGATCACCGGTGTATGAGAAGCAATTTGGGTGACATGAATATGCAATAATGAAAGAGAACAGCAGGGACGAATAACGATTTACAAAAACGTTCTATTTGTGTTTCATAAAAACACTGAGAGTGAAAAGACGAAGTTACTCGTGCGCCTCGAAAAATTTGCAGACCGGAAAAGTATACTAATTTTGAAATCTTTTCCTCTCCTCTTCAAAAGAAAATAAAAAGCAAGGTTTTCAGAGCAAGAACAAAATGTTTGTTTACTTTCCAAAAGTTATCTGAAGTGCATGATCCTGAAATAGGATGAGAGACTTCTCGGGAGAAGACAAAGGACACAGGAGATGAAAAGAACTGTCAAAGTTTGTAAGATTTGTAAATGTTCAGCCCAGAAGAAATTACTGCTATAAATGACATTCAATAAGAAACAGGAAAAAGTGAAAACAAGTGAAATCAAGAAAGGAAAAATTATGATATATTTTGTGGAGAGAGAGAGAGAGAGAGAGAGAGAGAGAGTGTGTGTGTGTGTGTGTGTATACAGTATATACAGTATATATACATATGTTATAAATATTCATTTTTCTCTTCCTCCTGCCATATTTTTTGATGGGCTCTTCCTACTCTGAAAGGGAACCACACACCCAGTGCAGCTCTTATTTGTTGGCTAAGACCTGAGAGGTTACGAGTAGCCAAATACTGACCTTAATTTATTCCTTTATCTATGCACTTTTACTGCTGTGGGCCAGATCATTTCTGGTAAAGTCTACTTGGCAACCAAGACCGGATCCCATAACCTTATGCCGCCCACAACCTGAGCAGGGCTCCTTCACCTGGCAACCTTTGACTAGA
>NC_089741.1:10385870-10390870 GCF_040412425.1 Macrobrachium rosenbergii | reverse complement strand
GCCAGCACATAGTTCGTCAAAGTCGTCACAGATGTAATATATATATATATATATATATATATATATATATATATATATATATATATATATATATATATATAAATATATATATATATATATATATATATATATATATATATATATATATATTTATAAATATACATACACACACACACACACACACACACACACACATATATATATATATATATATATATATATATTATATATATATATATATATATTTATAAATATACATATACACACACACACACACACACACACACACACACACACACACACACACACACATATATATATATATATATATATATATATATATATATATATATATATATATATATATATATATATATATATATATATATATATATATATATATATATATATATATATATATATATATATATATATATATATATATATATATATATATATATATATATATATATATATATATATATATATATATATTGTCAGGTTCAGTCATTTCTTTGCTGGAACGATCTTGTTAAGGTAGTTTCCCTGTTTCTCCTGCCCTCCAGTGTTTTTGTCAGGTTGACGAGTTTTCATCTGTCACGGTGTGAGTGACAGCAGCAGTCAGGTTTTGGGTGGCAAACAGATCGGTTTCTTGGCGACACTCAGCCAAGAAGGCAGCAGCAGCATGTTTTGATAGAACAGCGGGAAGTCACTTTGTTGGGTACAGGTGTGGTGGACCTGTTTACTTCGGCAGAAGGATGAGGTCCTCTACGTGTGTGTTTCGACTTCTGGAGTAGCAGCGGGAGGATATTTAGACAGTAAAAGGTTGTCTCGATGAGTCAGTGAATTCATCTGCTTTTAGGATGCGTTCCTGTTTTGACAGCTAATTGCTGTTTTCGATGATTCAACCGATTCTGTTTGGTTATGTTTATCCTGGTTGGCTGTGAAAGACTGCCTCGACAATTCTTCGTAATTCGTCTGGTTTTGTTTTATGCTGCTTTGGTGATATGTCACTGTTATTGTTATGCTGCCTATCTTTGAGTTTATTGATTTAATTGAACATGTTATCATGATTGTTTATTTCATTATTATTTAATGGTGTAGAGCAAGTGTATGGCTCTGGAAATTTGCTGTTTGCATTTATATACTGAATTTGATGTTCACGGATTTTTGATGGCTGCTGTTAAGCATTTATTTTTCATTTATAAATGTTTATTGTTCTGTCTGTTGACTAATGTAAATTTTTTAATGATCCTTTGTTTGGGCGTAAATGTGGCTATTTATGTTGAGAATCATTTAGCGTCTTTTTGCCTCCTAAAACCTGTACTCAAGTGTAAATATATACATTTATATGTAATGAATTAGATTTAAGGTACTTTTGGCATTTGTTTTGCACCCTCCTCTGTGGTTTGTCCCCAGTCCCTTCAGCCATTCCAGTCCCATCTCTTTAATTTTGAGTAATGGAACCTATAGAACCAAAAGTGGTTCACAACAATATATATATATATATATATATATATATATATATATATATATATATATATATATATATATATATATATATATATATATATATATTACGTCTGGATTTTACAAATTTGGCCAAATAAATTTAAAGGATGTTATGATGGCTGTTTGCTGTACTATTCTGGTGTATATATATATATATATATATATATATATATATATATATATATATATATATATATATATATATATATATATATGTGTGTATATTTCGTGTTTATTAAGCATCGTCTGGGCACAGACGATGCGTTAATAAACTTAAAAGCGCTTGGTACTGAACTTCTGCCTGTCATTTTCCTATGGGATTCGCTTTACACTGAAGTCACGTGCATCTGCGGTGATTTTTAAAGGATGCATATGTACAGTATATATATATATATATATATATATATATATATATATATATTGGTGTGAAATCGAGGCTATTCCTCAGCAAAATAGCAAGAAGGCACTAAAGCAGACAGCTTGGTACATGGTTTTCCTTTATTCAGGGCGGCCTACGTTTTGAGATCCTTGTCTCATCCTCAAGGCTAAAAATACAAAGTAAAATATACAAATACAGCAAGAAGATTTAGGATATATGTACAAATAAAATATGATGAAGTAAAACATCAGTAAAAAAGGTAAACCTAAAATAAAATTGTTAAAAAAAAAAAAAGAGAAAGAAATAGAAAATTTTTACTAACAGACCTTATTCCTCGAAGTTCAGTTGCTGTATGAAAAACAATAAACATAAGGTGGGGTGTGGTTTAAGCTATATACAGGGGCGTGGACGAGGAATGATTGTTCAAAGAGGGAACAAGCTTTTTGATCGCTAACGATTCAAGAATAGGAGGTGGTGTTCGTGTTGACTAGTTAGTATAATCTTAAAATCATTATAGTTTATTTTACTTTTGCATAGTTTTATGTGGTTTCTAATATTGGATGTTTCGGGATTAGACAACTTGCACCCAGTGCGAAAGCTAACGCCAATATGTGCGTCACATCTGACCTTAAGCAGTCGGCGTGTGTTTCCCACGTATGTCTGACAATGGCATTGACAGCAAGTAAATAAATAAACAACACCGGACTGCATTAAAGGGGGCAGTTTTTCTTTGTGACGAAACATACCGCCAATAGTTCTTGGGTTCTTAAATATGAGCTTCACGTCAACTGCAGGAAAATAATTCGTTAAAATCCTTTTTAGATTGGGTAGGAAAGAGGTGTCATGCGTGAACGGAAAACTTATATAATATGTTAATTTATGTGCCAAGTGTGTGGTAGCAGGAGGGTGAAAGGACTTATCCAATGCTCTCTTAACATACTTTAAAAATAAATTGGATGGATAGCAGTTGGATTTAAAATAATCATAGAGAAAACCTATTTCCTTGTGAAAAAGATGCCAGTCGGATGTAAGTGTTATGGCCCTGTGGAGGAGAGTGGACAGGGAATTCAATTTAAAATTATAAAAGCACGAACTGTAAAAATTCTGCCCAAGACCAGTAAAGGTTTTCTTGCGGAACACACCAGTATGAAATCTCTTTTCTTCACGGATGACGATGGTGTCTAAAAAGGATAATTGGTTATTATTTTCTAATTCATAAGTAAATTTAATGTTATTATGTAGCGAATTAGCATACTGCAAAAACTGGTCACAGTGGTGACGTTCTTTAAAAAGGACAAAAGTGTCGTCAACATAACGGCGATAAAATAACGGCTTGAAAACAGAGGACAGCTGTCCAGCAGCTCTCTCTCGAATTTGTGCATAAAAATATCAGCAAAAATGCAGCTTAATGGATTACCCATTCCTACACCTTCCACTTGCATGTAAACTTCATCATTAAACACAAAGGCCGTGTCCTGCACCGCCAACTCCAATAGCTCTTTAAAATCTAAGCGGTTAAAACCGTGGTACACATTGTCCTGATCATTAAAAATAGTATCCAAAATATAATCGATTGTTTCCTCCACTGGTATATTAGTGAATAGTGACTCTATATCAAAACTGGCCATGACCAAATCGGAATCTTGACATAAAATATTATTTTTAAATTCTAAGGAACTGTTAACAGTAAATTCATTTTTTGAAAGAGTTTTCCAAGAGAGGGACTATGTATTTTGCAATTTTGTAGTTGGGTGTAGTATATGAAGAAAGGATTGGCCTCATAGGTATATTCTCTTTATGTATCTTGGGAGGCCATACATGATACCATAAGATGATCCAGTGACGAAAAAGCTCATCATAAGTAGTTTGAGTAATAACCTGTTTATTTTTTAAAGATCTCAGAAAACGGTTAATTTTGTCCTCTTTCTTAAAAATAAGTTTAAAGTCTTTGTTACCAATTTTTGAAATTTAGAATCATCGGTGAGTATATTCTGCATTTTTTGGAGATAATCAACTTTATTCAAAATAACTGTACCATTACCTTTATCTGGTTTGGAAAATATTAAGTTATTATTTTTTCTCAATTTCTGAAGGGTATTTAGATCATCTTTGTTAAAGAAAGGGGCCCATCTAGTTTTCTGTTTGTGGTAATTAGTATGTGCGAAAGCAGACAGTTCAGTTTGGAATTTTGATAGGTTAGCGTTTAAAGGCAAAAAGTAAAATAAACTATAATGATTTTAAGATTATACTAACTAGTCAACACGAACACCACCTCCCTATTCTTGAATCGTTAGCGATCAAAAAGCTTGTTCCCTCTTTGAACAATCATTCCTCGTCCACGCCCCTGTATATAGCTTAAACCACACCCCACCTTATGTTTATTGTTTTTCATACAGCAACTGAACTTCGAGGAATAAGGTCTGTTAGTAAAAAATTTTCTATTTCTTTCTCTTTTTTTTTTTTTAACAATTTTATTTTAGGTTTACCTTTTTTACTGATGTTTTACTTCATCATATTTTATTTGTACATATATCCTAAATCTTCTTGCTGTATTTGTATATTTTACTTTGTATTTTTAGCCTTGAGGATGAGACAAGGATCTCGAAACGTAGGCCGCCCTGAATAAAGGAAAACCATGTACCAAGCTGTCTGCTTTAGTGCCTTCTTGCTATATATATATATATATATATATATATATATATATATATATATATATATATATATATATATATATATATATATATATATATATATATGTATGTATGTATGTATGTATGTATGTATATATATATATATATATATATATATATATATATATATATATATATATATATATATATATATATATATATATATATATATATATATATAACAGGAATAGAGCAGCAAACAGCCATCGTAACATCCTATAAATTTATTTGGCCAAATTTTCGAGACTACATGTCTCATCATCAGGGTTGTAAGATACAGAATAAAAATTAAAGATCGACTCAGTTAAAAAACTTACACAAGCCTAAAACATGGAACTTAAACTAAAACAAACACTAAAGAGACGTTAAAACGTACTGAAAAAAACCTAATATTTAAAAAAACGTTAAATATATATATA
>NC_089741.1:10355870-10380870 GCF_040412425.1 Macrobrachium rosenbergii | reverse complement strand
TGGTTTAAATTTTGTATTGATTAAGTATTGAATATTGTTAAGTTTTCTTGGGTGTTTGTTTTTGCTGACCTTTAGCACTGAGTCACATTTATTACTGATAACAATTCTAATATAATTTAAGAACTTGCATAAAAACCTCGAGGGTTGTAACAATCTGGCATCTGTGACAGGATTGTTCTCAGGTGTACTCAGTGTTATGGTCTGTGAAACTGCACTTGGTTAATTTAACAATATTTTGTATTAGTTATTATCTTTCTCCCCAGCTAGTTTCATTACAATGGAGGATTTTGTGTTTGACCCAGCATAATTTTTAGAGTCTGCTGACTGTATAAAACGTCTGCCGGTTTTAAGTAAAGATTATTTAGTAAGTTGTGCCCGGTGGTTGGGTATTACACTGAGAGCAATGGATAAAAAAAAAAATGTTGTTGGTCACCGTTAAAAGTAAAATTACTCAAGGTCTGGCTGAGGCTGAACATTTGATTAGGGAAGTTGAGATTGCAGGTGGTAGTGACTCAGAGCATGAGGGTAGTATGTTTGAGGGAGAGATTGATGATGATGATAGAATTAGTGTGAGAGCAGGTTTAACATTATTTGACGATCCTCCACGGACAGGAATTATTTTTGAGGGCCCTGCAAATTTGCCTAAGAAACATAATGTTTCTACCAACCCTTTTGTAGCTCCCACAAACCCTGCGCCAGGTGATTCTCTGGCTCCTGTCCATCCTTTGGGGGAGTCCAAAGAAGATTGAGTTGAGTTTATTATGCAAACGGATTGAGCTAAAGAAGTTGGAGTTTGAGGAGAACGAGAGGGCGAGGTGTCATGAGGTAGAGATGGCTAACCTTAATATAGAAATGGCTAGGTTGCAGGGCGCAAATATGGTCAGTTCCCCTCGTGGTAATTTCAGTGACAGATTTAATCTTGGTGCGGCATTAAAGTTAGTGCCTGTATTTGATGAAAGAAATGTCCCCGAGTTTTTCAAGGCTTTTGAACGTGGTGCCACCCGGTTGTCTTGGCCCCCCGAAATATGGACTGCTTTGATTCAGTGTAGGTTGGTGGGCAAGGCAATCCGGGTATATAATGCCTTGGAAGAGGGAATAGCCCGGGACTATCACAAGGTCAAGTTGCTGGTCCTTAAAGCATATGATTTGGTCCCAGAAGCCTATCGCCTTAAATTTAAAAATCTTTCCAAACAGCCCTCTCAATCCTTTGTGGAATTTGCAAGAGTCAAAGAGGAACAGTTTGATGATTGGCTGAAGAGTCATCAGGTTGTTACTTTCGCGGTGTTGAGGGAATTGATGCTTCGTGAAGAATTTAAAAGGGCCTGTAGCAAAGAGTTGAAGGTGTATCTGGAGGAGGTGAAAGCTGTTAAGTTGAGTAATGCTGCCCAAATTGCAGATGAGTTTGTTTTGACCCATCGAGCTGGTTCTAGTAATTTTGGGCATAGAGATTTGAATTTTCAATCTGCTAGGCCCAGTAACATTGAAAAAAGGAGAGTAACTTTTGTGTCTTCCCCTGATAATTATAAAGCTAATAATAATAATAATCCAGGAAAAGTCTCAAGTGGGCCAGCCGCTCGTGTCTTTTTCAAAAATAACAGGATTGGGTCTAACACAGGTAATAATAATAATAATAATAATAATAATAATAATAATAATAATAATAATAATAATAATAATAACAACAGGAATAATAGAGTTAGGGGCACTTGCTACTGGTGTAATAAGCCGGGTCATTATCAGTATCAGTGTAACGCCCGAAGCAGGTACCTTCAAAGAAATGGCAATAATCCTGTCTCTTTAATTTCCCACAGGTCCATAGTTAGTCCTCCCAAGGTTGAGAAAAAACTGGTAGTTAGTAGTAGTACTATAGTAGTAGTAGTAGTAATAGTAGTTCGTCCTCTGGTAATAAGGAGTTGTGACTCCATTATGATAAATATGTTTGGCCAGGTAAATTGATATTTGATTCGCAGACTGTTCAAGTGAGGTTTTTGAGAGACACAGGTTCGGCTCGGTCTCTGGTTCTGAAGGAAACTTTGAAAGGTATGTGGAAATATTCAGGGAATTTTGTTGTTCTGGGAGGGTTCCCGAACATGGTTGTTTCGGCTCTGTTGGTGGAAGTCAGGCTGTCATTCCCTGGATATGATAAAGTGACAGAGTTGGCGGTCATAGAAAGTCTTCCTATCCCTGGTATTGATGGCATTTTGGGTGATGATATCTTAAATAGTAAGGGACAGGAGTTATTCCCAATATTGTCCGGGCATGCTTGCCCCGTGGCTGTAACAACCCGTGCTGCAGCCAAGGCTGCAAACCTAATCAAGGATGATGATGAATTAATGTTAAGTAGTTTAGAAGTAGACTTAGAGAGGCCCGTGTCCGTAGATAGCAGTAGTAAAGATGGTAATATTGATAATGTTTTGAAACCCGATTGGGACAGGTTGTCTTTCACTGAAGCACAGAATAAGGAATTTAATTTTGATTTAGGTGACACAACTGATCTGACTAAACCTAGGTTTTGTATAATGAATGGTTTATTGTGCCGAATTAGTCGCCCCCTACTGATGATCTGAGCAGGACGTCTCGTGTTGAACAAATTGTCGTCCCGTCTCAGTTTCATAAATCTGTTTTGAGTCTTGCTCATGATAATTCTTTTTCAGGCCATTTGGGAGTATGGAAAACTTTTCAAAAGTTGGCAAAATGTTTTTGGTGGCCTGGATTAAACTCATCTGTGAAGTAGTTTGTAAAGGAATGTGAGGCTTGTCAGGTTATGGGAAAACCTAATCAAGGTATCCCTAAAGCCCCTTTAAACCCTATCCCTGCAATCTGTGAGCCATTCGCAGAGTTAGTTATTGATGTGGTGGGACCACTACCTAAAACCATTATGGATAAGGCGTCCAGATTTCCCGAGGCATTCCCTATGAGACAAATAACATCTAAAATAGTTTTTGAAAAACCAATAGAATTCTTTTCCAGGTATGGTCTCCCTCGTGTTATTCAGACCGATTGTGGTACGAATTTCACGAGTAAGGTATTTAGGGGTAAGTGTGCTGAGCTGGCCATTCAGCACATTACCGACGTACCTTATCATCCAGAGAGCCAGGGTGTGGTGGAAAGGTTTCACCAGACTCCTAAATCTATATCGAAGAAGCATTGTTATGAACAGGGTGATGAATGGGATAAAGTGCTTCCCTTTGCTCTCTTTGCACTTAGGAATCACCCGAATGCCTCCACTAGTGTAGCTCCCTTCGAACTGGTATTTGGGCATAAGGTACGCGGTCCATTGGAAATTTTCAGCGAGATACTCGAATCTGGTCGAAGGGGAGATGTGAAAATAGGGGAATTTGTGGAGGATTTGAGAAAAAGGTTGTCTAGTGCTTGGAAATTTGCCCGGGAGAATTTGATGTCTTCTCAGGCTGTTATGAAATCAAATTTTGATAGAAAAGCTAAAGCACGATCGTTTGAGCCAGGAGAGTTGGTTTTGGTTTTGAGTATGGACACTGACAATTTTCTTAAACTCAGGTATAAGGGGCCATGGAAGGTATTGAGAAAATTGTTGTCTGTAAACTATGAGATAGAGGCTCCGGGAACAAGTCGTAAGTGCAAAAAATTTCATATTAATAAATTAATAGCATATCATTGTAAGAGTCTTGATCCTCTAGCATTTGTGTACGAGCCCGTGTCCGTAGCTATGGAATTACCTTCTGAGGATTCAGATGACTTAATGTGTCAGGTACCTTCAGATGCTCTTTTTGACAATGTACAAAATTTAGAAGTTTTGCAGGAAGGTTTAGAACATTTTGATGTTAGTAAAAAAAAGAATGTACTTAATTTAATTTATTCCTTTTCAGATTTATTTCAGGATTCCCCTGGTCGAACTAATTTTCTCCAGCATGATGTGGATGTGGGAAGTGCTTCCCCTGTTAAACAAAGTCCTTATCGGTTGAATCCCGTAAAAAGGAATATGGTCGATAAGGAGATTAAGTATATGTTGGAGCACGACCTCATTCAACCTTCAGTTAGCCCATGGAGCTCCCTATAGTTCTCGTTAAGCCTGATGGGAAGTTCCGTATGTGTGTGGACTACTGGAAGGTGAATGCTCAAACTAAAAATGACTTTTCCTTTACCTCGTATAGATGAATGTCTTGATCAGATAGGGACTGCCAAGTATATTGCTAAGTTGGATCTATTGAAGGGTTATTGGCAGGTTCCTTTATCTGATCGAGCTCATGAAATCTCAGCTTTTGTTACCCCCTTTGGTCTGTACGAGTGTAAAGTGATGCCCTTTGGAATGAAAAATCCTGCATGCACTTTTCAAAGGTTTATGAATCGGGACATTTGTGGTCTGGAAGGTACTGAAATTTTCATAGATGATTTAGTAGTTTATAGTAATGACTGGCATACGCATATGGTACGGTTGAGTAAAGTCTTTGAGGCTCTTAGAACCGCTGGTCTTGTTGTAAATCTGGCTAAGTGTGAGTTTGGTAAAGCCAAGGTGTGTTATTTGGGTCACGAGGTTGGTTTGGGTCAGGTGGCTCCTAAGCAAGCCAATCTCGAGGCCATTATTAATCTAAAGAGGCCTTGCAATGTCAGAGAGGTGAGAAGAGTTCTGGGAATGACAGGTTATTACTGCCGATTTGTGTGAAACTTCTCGGACCTTGCTCAGCCTCTTACAAAACTACTAGAAAAAGGGCAGAAATTTATGTGGTCTCCTCAATGTGAGGAAGCTTTTAATAAGCTTAAGTTAGTGTTAATGTCTAACCCTATTTTGACTTCCTCAAATTTTCAGAAACCATTTATTATTGCCGTGGATGCCAGTGACGTAGGTATTGGTGGTGTCCTCTTTCAAAGGAATGAGGAAGGAGAGGTTCAGCCCATATCTTACTTCAGCTGTAAGTTATTGGCGGCTGAAAGGAGGTATTCCACTATAGAGAAAGAAGCCCTTGCTTTGGTCTGCACTCTTTTACATTTTAAACCTTATATAACCAATTTTTCTTTTCCCATAGAGATTTGGACCGATCATAACCTGCTGGTTTTTATAGAGCGTATGAAAGGAGCCAACCAGAGGATTTTGTGTTGGGCTCTTCAGCTACAGGAATTTTCGCTGATGATAAAACATGTGAAGGGAACTTAAAATAAAATTCCTGACGCTCTTTCTAGAATATAAGGTGTTCACGTCTGGTCTCCCTCGTACCTCGCCCTGCTTGCTTCTCCAATGGTTTGCAAAAAGACTTTGGTTTGTAAACGGCAGCTTAAAAAGGTGTGTGAAAGGGTATGAATGCATCCTTAGTTTAAGATTTATAGCATTTATTCTTTGGTATTCTCACAAGGATTCGGAGCTCTAGTAACTTTTGATGGTTTGTCTTGAATTGGAGGCATTCAGTGCCTGGTGATAAGTGTTTTGTGTAATAGTCTTGAGTTTTGGTTTACTTTGACATGTTTCTTGTTGATGGTTAGACTGTTAAGGTTTTTTTACTGGTATGCAAAGTTTTAAGTTTACCAATGGTAGTTATATATTAATTTCAATTTTATTTTAGGTTTCAGGTTTTTTTTTCTGTTCTTGAGCCTATAGTTTATTTTTGGTTGTCCTTAATATTTTTCCTTTCCAGGATTTTTGTTTATGTATAGTCTAATAAAAAAAAAATTTGTTACAATAATTTTTTTTTATTTTGGGGGGGAAGGTATTAGGTTAACGTAAATTTTTCCCTTTATTTTTGGCTTTTAATTAAATTTAGATCAGCCGTGTCTCTTTTTAGTTTTAAGTATTATTCTTAAGGAACGCCAGTGCTTTGTAAAAGTTAAGCATAAAGTGATTTTCAATATTTTAGTTTTTGATGCCTCCTCCCCGCTCGTTTACATTTATTAACTATTGTGTTAATGATTGTTTTGCTATTTTACTTTTCGAGTGCCGTTGGATGCTGGTGATCGACATTTGGCCTGAATGTCGAGGCCCGATCAGTGCGGGTTTAACTTCTCCCTGGATTAACTCAGCTGGCGCCTTTCGCATATTTTCATGAATTTAAAATTATTTTGGATTTCTTCTTCCTCCGTGGGTGCTCTCCTGTCACCTGCGACATGAGCCTCCTACTTTACGTGGCTCGCAGGTACTTCGGTCACTTGCGACGTCTTACCTGTTGTTACCCTGGTGAGAAGGATTTTCCCAGGGTGTTGATGGTGTTGCTGTTCTCCGCCATCAGCAGGAGTTGAATCGTGACTTGGGCTCTTTTGTAAGGACGCCTTTAAAGCTGCTGTTGGGAGCAAGTTTGCTCGTGAGGAGGCCTGTAGGGTGGCCATACCCAGGTAGGAGTGATAGTCTCTGTTTTGTCAGGCAGGACCGCCTTAGACACTGATAGTTGACCTGGTGTGTGTGACCTCTCTTGGCAGCAGAGGTAGCAGTTAGATCACTGCTTTCAATATTGCTTCGTTTGGTTTCTCTAAATGTGAGATTATTGTTAAATTATTATTATATGTTATCATTTAATTATATTGTTTTGTAAAGGTTTGTACATTGAAATTTAGTTTTGTGTTGATAGGTAGGAGGTTAAGTGTTTTCTTGCTATTTATTCTCTGCCTTCCTACACTTACTTTTATTAGCTTTAGGTATCTGTGTTCCGGTCTGTCCAGCAAAAGTGTTGGATCCAACCGATTATTTGTTAATTTTTCTTTACTGTGATAGGGCTTATTTTTATTAGCTATAGGTAATCCTACGGGATTTGTAAAGGATGGGTATTTGTCCTTTTTGATTGTTATTAAGGTTTTGGGAAGTATCCCGCAAGGCTGGTTTAAATTTTGTATTGATTAGGTATTGAATATTGTTAAATTTTCTTGGGTGTTTGTTTTTGCTGACCTTTAGCACTGAGTCACATTTATTACTGATAACAATTCTAATGTAATTTAAGAACTTGCATAACAACCTCGAGGGTTGTAACAGATGTATAATGGTTTTTATTATGTTAAGAGTTAAAGCGATGTTCTAGGTGAAAGGGAATTATTATTTTGATAATAGGTGAATAATATCTCTTATTGTGAGTTCAAATGTGTCTTGCTGCTAATTATATATCATTGTGTATGTCATTGTGGCTTGGCAGTGTTGTCTTTGAGAAAGTCTTAGAAAGACGTGAGTTTAATGTTTTTTAAAAATGAAGGTAATCTTTTGAAAGATTGATGTAATCTTTAAAGATATTTTTGTCTTAGGAAATTGCTGTTGGTATTTTCCATTTTTGCATATTTCATTCTTATATGTCTTCTGCGTAGAAGTGAAGAAACTGAAGGTTTACTTGCACCAGAAGGATCTTTGAGCTTAGAAGAGCTGTTCCAGGAAAGTGAGGTTTCCCCTAATGTCGGTACTGAAGAGATTCTTGAAGAAGAGGAAAATCCTATTATTGGTAAAGAGACTCTGATTAGTCAAAGTGTTCCTGAAGACAGTAGTGAAACTACTGAAGCAGAGTTAACAGATATTGAAAGTTCAGCCCTTGAAGTTGGTCAAGTGACTAGAGAGAAATTAGTGGAACTGCAGAAGAGGGATACAGCGTTGGCTGATCTGTTCTTCAGAGTTGTTGAACAAGAAGAGATGCAACAAACTTCTACCTGTTATTATCTAAAGGATGGATTGCTAATGAGGAAGCATCGACCTGCAGATATACCAGGAATTGCTGAATTGGGTAAATATCATCAAATTTTGATTCCATATCCATTGAGGACGCAAGTGGTAGCAGTAGCGCACGAGGCTGGCCATATGGGAATCAGGAAGACTGTTGAAAAGGTTATGAAGTATGTTTTTTTGGCCTGGACTACACAAGGATGTCAACAAATTTTGCAGGGAGTGTCATACATGCCAGATAGCTGGAAAACCAAATGAAACTATTCAAAAAGCTCCCCTACAACCAATAGAAGTTAAAGGAGAACCCTTTAGCAAGGTGATAATAGATGTGGTTGGTCCGCTTCCGAAAACGAAGAAAGGACATGAATATCTGTTGACGTTAATGTGTCCCGTAACAAGATATCCTGAGGCGATTCCTATAAGAAGTATAAGTGTAAAGGTAATTGCTGAGAAGTTGGTGGAATTTTTCTCCAAGTTTGGAATTCCAGAAATTGTACAGAGTGATAGAGGAATGAACTTTACCTCAAAATTATTCCACGATGTGATGAATTTGCTAGGAGTGAAACAACAGTTATCTACCACTTATCACCCAGAGACTCAAGGAGCCTTAGAAAGGTTCCACCAGACTGAAAAGTATGTTAACAAAGTACTGTAATGAGTCGGGAAGAGAATGGGATGTTGGTTTACCCTTAATGTTATTTGAGGTTAGAGATGCTCATCAAGAAAGTATGGGATGTTTGCCAAATGAAATGATTTTTGGTCGAGACATGAGAGGTCCGTTGAAAATCCTTGCAGAGAACTGGGAAGAAAATCAAGAGGAATTCCAATGAGAATAAGTGAAGAACTTGAGGAAAAGGTTAAAAGAAATTAGAGAATTCTCCTTAGAAAATTTGAAGACAAGTCAAAAGAAAATGAAAAGAAAGTATGATGCTAAGACTAAGCTAAGAAACTTTAGTGTTGGACAGCAAGTTCCAATGTTTTTACCATTGAAAAGGTTTCCCCTTTCAAATAAATTTCAAGGTCCTTATAGGATAACAGAAAAATTAAGTGATCGAACTTATGTGATTGAAACACCAGGGAGAAGGAAGCGACAGAGGAAGATACATGTAAATCTTTTGAAACCCTACTTCTCTGAGACTAAAACTGAGGTTAAGTCTATAACCCAAACAACTTCATATACAGAGGATGATGATGGCTAGGAGTTGGGAGCTGAAAACAAGATGAATGATTCCTCAATATTAGAAAATTTAGAAAACAAACTAAAACATCTAAGTGTTGAACAAAGCAAAGAATTAACTGTTATGATCCAAAGTTTCCCTAAGAATTTTACAGACATACCTAATTGTACCGACTTGACAAAGCATGAGATAAAGATCAGAGAAGATGCTAAACTATTCAAGCAAAGAGCTTATCGTGTATCACCCTTGCATCGAGATGTTTTGAAAAAGGAAGTTGAATATTTGTTGCAGCATGGATTGGCAGAGCCCAGTTCAAGTCATTACAGTTCTCCTTGTGTTAGTGAAGAAACCAGATGGCTCGTTTAGGATGTGTACTGATTATAGAAAACTGAATTCCATCAGTGTAGCTGACAATTATCCCTTACCTCTTGTTGATCAATTACTTGATAATATTGGGCAAGCCAAGGTTGTTTCTAAAGTGGTGAAAGAGTTACAAAGGTTTGTGAATGTGTTTAGAGTTTATTGCTTATTCTGTGCTAGTTTTTCAGCCTTAATAATTTCCCTGATTAGTTGTATAATCTTGTTGTGTAAAGAGAGAGAACATTTTTGGAGAGAGCAGTGTAATTGTAGATTATTTATCCCATTCTGAATTGGTGGATTCGAACCCGGGATAATTAATCTTCTGGGGGGAGGAATACTATAAGGTGTTATAATATATAAAATCATTCTACAAGTGTAATATGTGTCTCTGTGAAATTTTTGATGTTTTGCTTGCAGATTCGTTATTTGTTGTAATAGTATAATTTTAAAATGTCTTTTTCTTACAGATAAATTGTGTATCATATAATCTTAAAATGTCTTGATATGTTTTTTCCATTTGTTTGATATATTAATATGTATACTGAGTGTTAACGTGTTGTGGAGAGGGAGAGATATTTTTTTAACCATATCACTTAGCCCGTTTCCTGTGTTTACTCAGTTGTTTACGGTCCAGGAAGTCGTGTTCCCAGAGCCCTCTTGTCTTATCTCTGATGAGTTTGACAGCCAATCGGCAAATTGCCTGTTATGCATTTATCATGTGTGCCTAACCCATGTTTATTAGCTGTGTTTGTGCTTATTCTTTTCCATGATCTTGAGTAATGGAATGAGGAACAGAGAGAGAGAGAGAGAGTTGAAGTTGACACTCTGACAACTGACCAAGAATTTGGTCCAAAATACCTTTTTCTGCTTAACCCTCAACAGGAAATGTCCATCATAGAAATAAGGCTCTCGAAGCTCCAGTCCTATATGTATACCGCACATGTATCCCTGTATGTATTATGTATGTATACTTTATGTATCATGTATTCTGGGAGAGCTTGGAGATAAAAGAGCAGTACTGATCCCGAAAAACTTAGTTAGGAACAGGGGCTACTGGCAATAGGTCCTATCTCTCTCTCTCTCTCTCTCTCTCTCTCTCTCTCTCTCAATTATTGGTTCACTGGTTGCTCTCATGTTTGTAAAAGTTTTGTTAAACCCACCCAAGAAGTGTGTTCATTTTGTAAGAGGTGATCTGAAGTATTTATATTGTGCAAGAATTGTGGAAAGTATATAATGGTGTAACATTCATAAGGTAATGTGATGTTTAAAGATTTTTATTATGTTAAGAGTTAAAGCGATGTTCTAGGTGAAAGAGAATTATTATTTTGATAAAAGGTGAATAATATCTCTTATTGTGAGTTCTAATGTGTCTTGCTGCTAATTATATATCATTGTGTATGTCATTGTGACTTGGCAGTGTTGTCTTTGAGATAGTCTTAGAAAGACGTGAGTTTAACCTTTTTTAACAGTGAAGGTAATCTTTTGAAAGACTGATGTAATCTTTAAACATATTTTTGTCTTAGGAAATTTCTGTTGGTATATTTCCATTTTTGCATATTTCATTCTTATATATGTCTGTAGTATCATATTACTCTAATTTCATAATTGGTGGTTTACAAAGTTTTGTGCTGGTGATTACTTAGCATTTTGTTAGTGCATACTTATTATTGAGATTTCAGAAAATATTTATGTGGATTCCAGTTGGTAACATTTTGGTGAACATTCGTGTTGAGTATAATTAATCAGGTATATGTTGAAAACTTGAGTGATAGTTAATGGTTTGAATCTTATTTAACCAAATTACTTTCTTAATAAATTAAAGTTTTGTGAAATAAACTAGATTAAGAAACACTTAAGTCTTACACTTATCATTTAATAGTAAATCTTTTTGAGATTGTGAACTCTGCATATAACTTTTGAACTTAGAAATAAACCTGTTTGTTTAAAGTTTTAAAGGCACAGCATTTCATTTTGACCACCAGTAATTATAAAAATTAATGAATGTGGACAAGGTAAGTGATATATCTGTTTGTTCACCTGAGACGTATCTAGGTGAAATAGAACCAGGGAAACAGTTATAGTGTTCGCTGCCTAGATGTTTCTATTCGAACTGAAGGGGCATGAAATCATAGGAATGCATGGATGGTGGTAGGGGATTACCTGGTCCATGGTTTTCTAATACCTCAATCAAGCCACAGATTTTGTCCTTGAATACAAGAGTAAACTCACTAAAATAGAACACTTTGCAATTGCATATTAAGTTAAAAAAAATTAGGGGTGTATCACGAAACCTATTTAAAAGTGTTGAATTGATCCAAAAGCTACTTTACAAGATATTTGAAAAAAAAATAACAATAATAAATAAAGACGACTCAATGTTTCGGAAATACATACTGTAGTAAGCTTTGTAACCTTTACCTTGATTCTACTGTAGATTGAAAAAACGCAGTATTGTCTATATTTATTACACACTGTGACATTAGTAACATTTGCATCTCTGGCCATTAAGCAACATATATGTATATTCATTTTCAATAACGAGAATAATAATACACAGGTAGGCCTACATATCTACCTAATTTTCATCGGTTCTATTAACTCTATGATCTTGCCAGCTAACTCTCCCGTCATTGCTGAAATATGCAGCAAACGAATTAATTGTATAATTTCTTGCCTTGACCAGTGAATGTTTGTAGGTTCTTTGCTGGACATGATGACAGTATACACAGAACACCCTTTTGTAAGTGAGAGATCGATAATAAACTAAGGCCCTGGAAACCTTTTGTGCTTGGCACCACCGTCGGCGAAACAAATCACCGGTGTTTTGCTCAACTGCACTCACGAGGTACTCGCTAGTTTTCCCGTGGTTTCCCCTTCTTTAATCACCTGCGTTTGTGCCCGCCAATCACCCTCCCACCTTGTGCATTGAAATGGGCTATGGTAACAGTGTTTGCCTGTCGGGCACTGCCCGGTAGTGTGAACAGGACCTACATTATCGAGCAGTGCCCGGCAGACACTGCCCGCTGTTTGTATTTCTCTCGCTTCTGAAGCAGTGTTACCAAATGATGGTATCCTTTCAGGCTCCATACTGTTAGGCAGAGCGTGACGGTCTCTTCCCTTACTGGGCAAAGTCTGTGTGTGGTGTACTCCACAACGCAGGATAGGTGGTTTGGTTAGGTAGTTCAGGTCGTTCAGTAGGCAATAGCTGGTTGGCAAGATGCAAGGGCAGTCTCGTCATGCCTAGCACAGCGGAAAAGAAAAAATAGCACTGTGCGGAGTAATACTTGCGGTGTGTTTAAAAAAGAAAAAAAAATCAGAGTGCAGAAGAGAGAGTGGTGTAAAGAGTGGCTGCGTAGAAGAGGAGAGTTGCGACATCATGTGACTATGCTATGTGAACTCCAAGATGGACGTGAGCAAGATTTTATCAAGTACATGAGAATGGATGTAAATAGTTTCTTTACACTCCTTGCAAAAGTGGAACCGTACATAAGAAAGCAGGATACCCATTGGAGGCAGAGTATAACTGCAGAGGCTCGCCTGGAAGCAACGCTCAGGTTTTTAACATCTGGGTGCTGATACACATCGCTGCAGTATACCACGAGGATATCAAAGCAGAGTTATACCGGAAACGTGAAGCCATATATAAAGTTCTCAAAGATGATTACTTACAGGTGTCTTGTTTAAAGGTTAATGATAACACCACTTTCACACCAAGTAATCTTATATTTTCTATACTAATTATAAATAATGCCAAATTGTGCAGCCTGACGAACCCTTCCCAAAGAACAAGTTGTGGTAATTTATATCAACAATCTTCAGTATTATGTGAGCAGCTACTCTTTAACCATTGATGTCGACGAAAGACGACCAAGTTTAGCAAGAAAAAGCACATCATAAATGAATTTTCCTGTATAAATTTTGGTTTCCCCGGTCAGTTGTCGAAGATCGTTTGCAACTACGGTAGCAAAAGCAGTGCAATCATCAGCAGTGTCCTGTGTAGACGACAATTCCTTCAGCTGGTGTAGGGCTTTCCGCAAAACATCGTCTGCATCGTCACGTATCCTTTTGGCTGGTCGATTGGCAGTATTCACTATAGTAGAGGTGTCACTTCTGGTTGAATTTGTGTCCGTAGGACATGCAGTAGACACTGCAGACGGTGGCATTACAGGTGTTGTTGCTGCACGAGATGTTTCATCAACTCCCATTGGTAATGGATTGTTGAAAATGTATAATATTGAGAACAGACACGTGTAGTGCATGTGCAATATTATATATATATAAGTGAATATCTGTTCTAGAGAGAGAGAGAGAGAGAGAGAGAGAGAGAGAGAGAGAGAGAGAGAGAGATTCATTTTCCACTAGTCTGTTTATAGCTTGTTAGTTGTTACTTTACCCATAACTTGATAAAGTTACATTGATTTTCTCAAGTGATAAGTAAGTTTTATGGGATCACTGTACCTTTAGAGTATTCAGTCTTAATACATTTGTTATGAGGTTTCAAGTATCTGGCCGAAGTGAGGTAACCTTTTGGTATTATTATTTTTGTAATAACCAGGTGCTTGATCACTTCGTGACAAATATATATAATATATATATATATATATATATATATATATATATATATATATATATATATATATATATATATATATATATATATATATATATATATATATATATATATATATATATATATATATATATATATATATATATATATATATATATATATATATATATATATATATATATATATATATATATATATATATATATACTGTACATATATGTGTATACATATGTATATGTATATATGTATATATGTGTATATATATGTACATATATGTGTATATACGTGAATATATATATATATATATATATATATATATATATATATATATATATATATATATATATATATTTATATATATGATTATATATAATTGTATATATATACATATACATATATATATCCTCCTGGTTATATGTGTATATATATATATATATATATATATATATATATATATATATATATATATATATATATATATATATATATATATATGTATAACCAGGAGGGTAATACCTATACCTCTTTATTGGCTGCTCAGCCAACAAGGTTTCTTGCTCATACGAGCAGCCAATAAACAGGTATAGGTATTACCCTCCTGGTTATACCTTAATTTCTAATCAGTGCTGGCAAACAGATTTTCTCAAGTTTGCGTCCATCGCTTGATATTCTTCCATTCCTATCACTGGTGTTCTTCTTTACCACACTTGATTAACTTTGGCATCATTTGCGATATTCGACCGTCATTGATCATGCTCTCGTCGAAGATATCAAACACAAAAATTTTCGAGATTACCCTACCTGACTGTGTGCGCTCTGACTTGTGTTTGATCTTCAAATATACCCCAGCTATGAAGTGGCTGGCTTATTCACTACCAAATAAATCCAATAAATAATGTTTTTAGTGCCCCAAAACTGTATCACAGAAACCAGTTTAACCCAGATGGAGGAAAAAGAGATGTCTGTGCCAATATTCATTTTACTTCATAGTCCTTTGATAAATCTTGAAAATAAACACAGCTAAATGTAACTTTATAACTCATTGAAATGAACCCATTTTCTCATTACATTAACTCTTTATTCTTTCTTTCCCCAGGCCTTTTTTTCCATAAGCAAATTTAAAGCATGTAGCATTTTTGAAAGATTGCTTGTATTGTACAGAGTTTCGAAGACAACAAGAAGCTCTGGAAATTTAAACAAGATGAGCCCTTAATTTGAAATACAGAGTTCCCTACTAGCTACAGTACTAGTAAGTTTATAGTCTTCATGAGCATTAATCCAGATACAGCCTTCTTGAGAGCCCAGAATATATGATAATGATACCTTTCGGACATCTCCATGGATGCCTAAAGTATAGGCTGCCAGCTTTTAGATAATGTGGTAGTAACCTTTGCAAATGTAATTTACAGGGAAGAAAAAGAACAGGTTCTTAGTATCCTTTAGTTTTTGGTTAACCTTTTCAGCTCTCTATAGGAGCTGAAAAGTTTAACCAAAAACTAAAGGATACTAGGAACCTGTTCTTTTTCTTACCTGTAAATTACATTTGCAAAGGTTACGACCACATTACCTAAAAAATGGCAGCCTATACTTTAGGCATCCATGGAGATGTCCTAAAGGTGTCATTATCGTATATTCTGGGCTTTCAAGAAGGCTGTATCTGGATTAATGCTCATGAAGACTACTAAACTTACTAGTACTGTAGCTAGTAGGGAACTCTTTGTATTTCAAATTAAGGGTTCATCTTGTTCTACAGGCCCATGATAGGAGAAATTTTGCTTCTTTAGGTCTAAACTTCTACAATACAAAGTGTCACATGTCACAAAATAGTGGTTATTGCTAGGGTACTCATAATACATCTTTCATTTCCAAAGTTCCTTACTGACTAGTAAAATTAGACTTGCTCACGTATAGCAACTGCATAAGTAAAAAGGGTGTCCTATTTGTTCTTGCTCTTCACGTCATAGTCCGGACAGTTTTTCAACTTCTCATAATAACACATTTCCATTAATTGTTCGATATTTAATTCTTTTGATAATTGTCCATTGTTTCACAGAAACAGCAAACGAAGGTCACTCTTTGCCCTTCCTTTGGAGGAGATGGAAGTAACGGAGTAGAAGAATATTAAGGTTTCCTTTCTTGTAGAAGAGCAAGAGGTAATTTTTTTGAGAATCGTGAGATGAGATAATGCAAGAAAAGGCTTTGGTTGGATGAACTGCAGGAACATACAGCTTCTCCAGTTATGTACCCTTACCTTCCTAATGTCTATATGTGCTAGTGCATGCCCTTAGACACAAACACACACACTCACTCATACTAGCATTTCACCTTATCTTCAATGACATTACCTACATAGCACAATAATTCACCTGTTCTACAAAAACCTTCACTCACCCCCGTCAAAAACCTTTGGGTGTCAATCTCTCCCTCTGAAGTTGGATACGCTAATGTCAGGACCTAAGTAAAGACTAATTATCAATGGAATTGCACTGCCACTGTCCTCCAGACTTTACTAAGACTTTACTAAGGCTTACTGGTGCCACAAGGTTCTTTGGAACTACCTCCCTTGAGCGAAAGAAACTAAGAACAGAATCAGCAGAATAGGAAAAATATTAAATAAAAAACCCTAAGACACTACAGTCATGTATTCCTGATGAAGCTTGACGTTGGCAATAGAAGTCATCAGTACAGTGAGAAGATCATCGACAAGTGCCAAATATTGTACTAATATCAGGTAGAAAATATGGCAGAAAGCCAGCAGTAACAGGAGCACCAGACCTTTCATCAAATTCATTAAATCAGACGAAAGAAATTGTTATGGTTTTACACTTTCTGTCTACATAATATGAAATTGATTCACCTAAGAGACCACGTTAAATTAAGAGACAGTTATTCACACTGATGAAACTGTAACACTGAGCTATCTCAAAAAACCAAACAACAGGACAAGTAGTAACTGGCCTCTGAACAAAGAAAAAAAGAAAGAATGGTAAACGGATTTACCAGTTGCACAAGTATGAGTGCATAAGGAGGGGTTGCTAATCTGCTTAAAATTATGCTTAGCTGTCCACCTGTTAACATCTAAATTGGGCCCATGTTGGCTAATATCATATTGCCCTGAACATCTGGTTACAACATGTAACGATAAGGCAGTGGCTTACAGAATTCAATTAGGCCACCTTCATAACTGGGGATGAACAACTTAGAACAGGACACTGATAAAATCTGAGACAAAATTTTAAAAGACCAGTTTTCATACTAATTTTTGTGTACACTTGTGGATGGGCGTGTATTAAACTTTCTTATAAGTGTAACTGAATCCTGGCATAAATCACATTACACCAAGAACGTCATCCCACAACAATATAAACTTGAAGACGTCGTTACCAAAGCACCCTATCTGAGGTCTTCCTTTTCTTCCTAATTAGCACCTTTTCCTTACAGGCTCTTGGGACCCAAGACAGCACTATTTATCTGTCGTTTGCTCAGGCCACCTAGGATGCTCTCAGACCTACTGCCTGCAGATGAACTATTGTATATCCAATTTCTACATGTTTCTTTTTTCAGTCTTATTCTTAGAAACAACTTCCAGGTATTAGTTCCTCTAAAACTAGTTACAACCAAAATATTAATTATGAACCAAGTCTATCACTAGTCAAAAAATGGATAATATACAAAACAGAGATGAAAAAGCTTGAAGAATGCTCACTGAACAAAAGCCCAGAAAGGGCCAGAAAAATTCCATTTTCGCTCATTTTAATATGAAAAACAGAACAAACAATTATCATGAAAATTGACATTTCTTATGAACTTTATACAATATTATCAAAAGAATTGTTTTCATCCCTTGGAAACACTGTTAGTTTCATTCTCGTTCCATAAGTAAAAGAAAACACAATTTCCAAAAGCCTTCCTTTGAAAGCTGCCTCCTGAGAAAAGCAAAACATTTACCAAAGGTATGCGCATTGTTTGATGTCTTCTTCTGATAAGGATAACTGAACCATGCAGGATATTTTTTAAGCCACATTATACTTCCAGGATATCTTTTAGACAAGAATCTCTCTCTCTCTCTCTCTCTCTCTCTCTCTCTCTCTCTCTCTCTCTCTCTCTCTCTCTCTCTCTCTCTTTGAGAAGCATGCATAGCATATATTGAATCTTGTTAAAGTAATTAAAAATATTCGTCTATAATATCCTTTAGTCTGATAGATAGAATTAACTGTCAATGACTTTAAATACAAATGCATCGAATCCAATGGCAGACAGTCGGGCATTTGATATAGGGTTATCGTCCCTGTAGCGAGAGACAATGTCACCAGAATGGTGGCTGAGCTTCTCCTGAAACTAGGAGCAATTGATAATCCAGTGATTATATGGGAAAAGATGAATTCTTATAGAAGCTTGTCAGGTATTTGATATTTCAGATGAGATATCAGATCCAAATTCTAAGAAGTTAAATGAAATGCTGATGGCAATTTTAGTAAGGTATGTCCCTAGAAACGTCATCAAGATTAGGACAAATGACCAACCATGGTTTGATGATTCATGTAGGCGAGCTTACATGATAAACAGACCAAATTCAACACATGCAGACAAATTCGTTCACATGAAAATGACACCATTTTGTGGAGTCTCGCCATACTGTGAATAGAATTTACCATGTAATTGAGAGAAATTACAATAATTCCTTATAGTGGAAGCTTGAAGGAATTACTCAGCTTGGTTTTTAGTAGATCGAATTGGCATCTTCTATATTTGGGTCAGGCTTGACTTCCATTCCACCACTACTAACAGATGATGGTAGATTCGTTACTGGCCCTGGGGAAAAGGCTGAACAGCTTCATCGAACTTTTTGAGGCTAAACAGTCAGATAAGAATGTCCATCTCCCTGATACTTGTCATCCTGAACCCATTCTTACAGAATTTGCATTTCGCTTTAGGGATGTTAAGAAAATTCCTGATAATCTTGATAGCTGGGGTGGAGAAGATCCTGATGGTTTTTTCCCTTAGCTTTTTAAAACGTTGTTATTGTGTTGTCTCCCTGGATTAGAAAAATCTAAAAATTCTTTTGCTGATGCAGTATCTTTGCAGATGAATGCAAGCCTGGTAATACTGTGCCTGTTCTAAAGAGTGGCATATCTGCAGACTGCAGTAACTACAGGCCAAGTTCTAGTCTCCAGTGCTCTCCAAAGTTGCAGAAAAACTTATTTTTAAGCCACTATACAAGTGTGTGGAATCCTAGGGATTATTAGTTGATAGTGAAATATGCATATAGGAACAATTAGGTACCTGCAATGGTCTTTCAGATTTGACATGCCATTTGTAAGATAACCTTGATAACGGTTTAGAGCGATTCAAGTAGATTTCAGTTCTGCTTTTGATTTAGTTAATCAAAAGGCATTTATTTATAAACTTCAGAATCTTGGAGTGGCTGGATATGTTTTAGGATAACTCCAAGAGTCCTTACAAATAGGCAGCTGTGAGATGATGTTGATGGGATCTTTCGAGAACCAAGGCCTATTTTTTCTGGAGTTCTACAGGGTAGTGTTCTTGGTCCGCTGTTATTTTTAGTGTATACGAGTGATATGATTGCTGGTCTGGAAGACAAGATTGTTCAACATGCCAACGATGCAACACTTGTGGATGTAGCAAAGTCTCCACTTATGAGAAATGAAGCTACCCTCAGTCTAAATCGGGACATGGGGCGGATTAGTGAATGGTATAGCCGGTGGCGTAAGAGGCTGAACTCTAGTACTGATTTTTCACTCCATTCTCCCCTTTAAGTGAATGGGACTCTGCTGAATGAGTCTGAAACTTTTACTACAACCGGTGTAACTTTTTGACTCACATCTTACTTTTGAGAAACATCTAATGAATGTATCAGCAAATGCTGCACAGAAGTTACACATTTAACATAAGGCCTCATATATTTATAACAGTGATAAAATCACTGCAACAAGTTTTAGGTCATTTGCCCTTCCTTTATCAGAATGCTGTTCTCCAGTGTGGATGTCTGTGTCTGCCAGAGATTTACCTTTTTAGATAGAGTGGTCCACTGTGGTAGATTTCTGTTTCCTAATATTAACAGTTATGACTTGGACCTTCGACGTATGGTCTCAAGTTTGTCAGCTTTTCATTTGTTTTATTTTAACAGTAGTCTTTCACGTTAACAACTGATCCATGATCCTCTTTTCCAGAGGTCCTTTGATCATCACACTGTTCGATGTGGACTGTGGAGCAGTCTCCCTGAGGATGCTGCGCAACTGGAACCTCAAAAGTTTAAGCAAATATTCACTGCACCGTAAAGCAGTTCTCCTTGTATTTAAATAATTTACTTACATTTTTATCTATTTATCTATTAATGTCTTGATTTATTTTTTATTTTCTAGCAGCTGATCTCTCCTTTCTGTATTTCATATCTTTATTTTATAATGATGCTGATGGTATGCACGATATGACATTACATAGAATAGTTGTGTCAAGATAATCTTATGAAATCAAAGAAGGACGATACATAGTAATCCAGAAAGCGTCTGATGACTTATTTATTGTTTTATTTTATGTTATTAAGCTGCAAACTACATCAGAATAGGATAAATCTCTTAGGGTAACTGAATTAAAAACTAATATTTCATTAGAAGGTGAGAAGTGGAAATCTTCCCAGGTCATTGAAAAATATGATAATCGCAAACTGATACTTACATGTGAGGGACACTTTAGGTATCAGATTAAATACAGAGAAAGAATGTCAATGAAGTGCAGTCCTTAGCACTCAGTAAACCTGGCACCTTGGCATAACCTACATGCCATATCACTATATAATACATACATACACACACATACACACACACATATATGTGGATGTATATGTATGTCTGTTGAATTCCTGAACGTCCTTAAAATCTCTGAACCTGACAGGAACATAGCAATCTTGGATGAAAAAAAATGAGTTTACCAATTCAGTTCAGGAGACCATTGAGGTCATATTAAATAATGTTCACAGATCTGGCATGCACTAATGATACATATACACACACACACACATACATTACATTTTTTACACACACACACGCACACACATATGTGTGTGTGTGTATATATATATGTGTGTGTGTGTCTATGTCTATGTCTTATATGTTATTGGTATTATCAATGAAGGAAAAACTACAGACTGAATAGGATAAAAGTCTTCACAGCAGTCATATATTATTTAGATAGATATCGTTTATAACACCTCTATGACACCCAAATTATAAATGATATATAATTATGAAAAAAAAACAGTTAAGAGGACTGAAAAACGAGACCTCTCTTCGACAAATCATCTTTCATTAAATTTAATACGTTCTACTCTGATATCAGCTTCATTTTATATTCTGAAACAAATTTTGGTAATATGGCGTTTTAGTCAATGAATTACTACGTGTGGAGGCAAAATGGATTCCATTTTGAACGTTGAAGTTTAATCACCCGGGAGAGAGGAACGGAAGGCGCTTTTAAGTGTTTCACTCTCTACATTTCTTTTTTTATATGCAGTTTATTGTTAACATCATTTCTTTTAGGGTATAAGGCTTAAGTTCCGCGACGTAAATGGATCTGTATTCGTATATACGTAAACATATATTGCTGAAATTTTATATATATATATATATATATATATATATATATATATATATATATATATATATATATATATATATATATATATATATATATATATATATATATGTATATGTATGTATGTATATGTGTGTGTGTGTGGGTTTGTGCATGTGTGTGTATGTATGTGTGTGTATATATATATATATATATATATATATATATATATATATATATATATATATATATATAGATATATATATATTATATATATATAAATACATACATATATATATATATATACATGTAAATACATATATATATATATATATATATATATATATATATATATATATATATATATATATATATATATATGTATGTATAGTGTGTGTGTGTATGTGTGTTTGTGTGTGTATATGTATATATATATACACATATAATAAATATATATTCTTATTATGGTATTACTAAATTTCAAAATGCTCCGGTTGGTGTTGAGCTCAAGAGGTAGGGGAACCAATTCCTGCCTGCTCGCTGACAAACACCTCCATTGTACCTGTGAAGTTCTGCAGTCGCCCTGCGGTTCTGGGGATTTGGTAGCCGTCGCTGGAAACTTTATGCTTGGCATTGGTTATAGGAGGTGGTGGGTGCCGGTGGTTCTGGCACAGGTCATTTGTGGGAACTGAAGAATTGAAGATATTCACCACATACGCCCTACTTATACTTCAGACTCGCATTGCTTCATCATCATCCAGGATCATCGATGTTTGGTTTATAGAACCTCAACCGGATTAACATCTCCAGCTATTCGTCTTTTCATCATCCTGTTCACCTCTGGAAACGCCCCATTCCTCAATCTGCTACACGAAGAAAACTTACTTCATGTAAGGAATATTTTATGCTATGTTTAACCACTGTAAAAGATTCCCATTCATATAAGCTATCGCTTAAATAGTTGATCACACTCGTAACTGTTTTCACCTTTCAGGTTTTGCTCCAATGTCCACTCATCATCCTGTATATAGCCTCCGCAGAGGGGAGGTGCTGTCAGTGCACCTCATATGGTACATTGTAGGCATTGCTTAAGGTTCTTTGCAGCGTTCCTTCGGACCCTAGCTGCAACCCGTTTCGTTCCCTTTACTGTACCCCCTTTCATATTCACTTTCTTCCATCTTACTTTCCACCCTCTCCTAACAATCGATTCATAGTGCAACTGCGAGGTTTTCCTCCTGTTACACCTTTCTGTCAATTTCCGTTTCAGCGCTGAATGACCTCATAGGTCCCAGTGCTTGGCCTTTGGCCTAAATTCTATATTAAATTCAATTCAATCCTGTATTAAGCCACATCTAATCATCGTAAAATATTATGATATTTCCTCCTTGTTTTTTTCATACCCCTTACCCGAAAGTTAAAACGGGATCATTTGTGTTGCTTCTTCGGTATCATTGACAAGGTTATTAGATAGCCCACTTTCGTGATGAGAGTAAGTGTTACGTCCTGCTGAACAGTACGAGCCTGGTATAGTATTATAAAATGAGAATTTTGGTTATGATTCAAAGAGAATGACGTGACACATATATATATATATATATATATATATATATATATATATATATATATATATATATATATATATATATATATATATATATATATATATATATATATATATATATATATATATATATATATATATATATATACAGTATATATATTATATATATGCATAAATACATATATATGATTATAATCACTTTTGTACGTGATTCATTTATCGCACATTACCACAGGTGAAAAATAAGAGATGGGGTGAAGGTCCTGACCGGTCTTGACTTTATTTCCAAGCCATTGACGAGGGGTGATACAGAGTATTAGAAGTCACAAATATATATAATACGGGAACAGTACTGACGAACATACACGACTGTTAGAGACTACATATCCACCCACAGGCCGGTGTTAAGGTAGGAGCGGCCTTCAAAACTCATTTGTCTAAAAATCACAATATACTCTCAGGGGACAACACTGATAAACATATTGACCATAGGCGACATCAGATCCACACCTGACAGGTGTCAGGGAGGCGGAGTTTGGAAACTCATTAGCAATGCTGCACCCTTGGTGCGTTTGCAAATATGATCATCTTATTTCCATACACCTCTACTGCCTACCTTAAAATTTAAACAATTTACAAATTTCTTTAGATATTAAAGGATCAAGTTTATACATCCCTTGACTGATATTCATGTTATGGCTGTAACTTTCTTTTATAAAGCTAGATTCAATGATATTTCTTTCCAGTGCATTATTAGAATATACAATCCTTTTTGCCCCTTCCCAGTTGATAGAATGATCGTTCTCACTAACATGTACAAAAATACCACTGTTCCCCTGTGCATATCTCACACAATTTTTATGCTGTTCTATTTTCTTTTCCAGTGCTTTACCCGTTTGGCCAATATAAAAGTTGTCACAAGACTCACATGGAATTTTATATACACGCCCTTTAGTACTGTTGGGGGAGTTCTTGGTAAGTACATGTTTCATTGTTTTATTGTTCTTAAATGCGACATTGACACCAAAATTCTTAAGAAATGGGGGATACCTTTCATATTATTATTATAGGGCAGTACAAGCAAATTTTTTTGTGTTGTAAGGCTGTATATATTGGAAAAACACATCAACATCAAGATATTGGAAACCAAAAAGAGTTTTGAAGATCTTATGAGACAAAGAAGACATTTTGAAGCCTCAGTACCACCAGATTTGAGAGATTCCCTACGTGAATAATGCCTGGTGAAGATGAGGAGTCAAGTGTATTGGAAACTTAAACATAAACAGGACAATAAAATGAAGCTGCTGATTGAAAGAAGCCCTTGGACCAACAACACCAGTCATGAACGTGTCGTCAACTTATCAAACAAACATCTGGATAGATATGTAACTAGTGCCTTAGGCTACGGTTTAAATTTTGCTTTATCTACTGGCGGAAAGAACAGTGTGGAAATTACTAAAGGACTGTGAAATTTGGAAAAATATAGTGATTTAACGAGTGAAGAAGTGAACATAGTTAAGGGTGTGATTTATGGAAGTATGAAAAAATCAGACACCACAAACGTCCCCAAAAGATTTATGGTTGCTATCAATGAACTGAAAAAAAGATAAAAAGACACACATGACAAAAGCAGATAAATAAGGCGCTCTTGTAATTTTAAATAAAAGTAAATATGTAGAAAAAAATTATAGTCTTTTGGGTGATGATAGCACGTATAAAGAATTAAATAAGAACCCGTTAGACAATGTGAACAGTGGTTTCAATAGGAAAGTGAAAAACCGTACATGTATGATACAATAAAAACTGACAAAACAAGCTTTCCTGCCAGGCCAGTTATCAGTTCAGTTGGTTCCGCATCTTACAGTCTAGCGCAGTACTTCGTGAATATCCTCATCCCATTGGTAGGTACCATCTCAAATGCCAATATCAAGAATAACGTGGACCTGATAAAATAAGCTAAATAGTGTACAGATTAATAGTGAATCCAGGCTTGTGAGTTTTGGTGTAGTATAACTATTCACAAAGGTGCCAATTGATGATCTGATGGAGTTTTTTATCCGAATTATTAGAGAATACGCAGCTGAATATCCCATTTTCCAAAAGCACTTTAATTGAACTGATTAAATCATGTGTGAAAGAATGTAAAT
>NC_089741.1:10335870-10350870 GCF_040412425.1 Macrobrachium rosenbergii | reverse complement strand
TCTGTTCAAATTGGTAAGTACCCCATTGTCGTAAGTTGCACAGAACTCCGTTTTCTATTCTTCTTTTAGAGGGGGTAACTTTTACCTTTCTCTAGTGTTCTTTTTGGTTTCTTTTTTTTATGTTGTTACGCTCAGGGCGTGTGATCACTCACAAAATGCCGGACGATGCAGCAAGCACATCCCAATCAGTTGTGGTGCATAAAGTGACGAGTGTTAGCGCGGGAATTAGTAATTTTAAAGGGTTAGTTGACGGGAAGCCAACCCAAAATATAGAAACTTTCATTGAGTCAGTGAACAATTACCTGAATTCCAAGAAAATTACGAATGGCGCTGAAGCTTTAACAGAGGCTAAATCATTTCTGGATTTGGATAAAGGAGATATTGGGAAACGGGCACGCAGTTTCGGGTTCAGAAGGTGTAAAACTTGGAATGAACTGCAGAAATTTCTACGAGCTACTTATGGCGGAGTTCAACGTGAATGTGCAGTTCGGAATTTGCGAGAGTTTCTCAAAATAAAGAAGGGCAATGATTCACTAGTCACATACAGTGCGAATTTATTTGATGCAGTAGTTGAGTTAAAGAAATCTATAACAGGCTCTCCATGGGTAACTGGAAATAATATCTCCTTAGATAATTTTGAAAGATTGTTACACTTTGCTTGCCTTTTAACGTCGGTCCCAGATGTAATTGTAGATAGTTTTGATAAGAGAATTGATCAGGATACAGACGAATCCTTTTTGTTTGCACAGATTAATAAAAATCTATCAAAATGCCCGACACTGGACAGTAGTTTTGTACAGGAGGTGCAAAGATGTCAGCTGCGGTTTCCAAACCACAGAATAATGATAGTCCCTCGCATTCGGGAAATGATGCAACAGCGAAGACATGTGCACGAGTAGAATCGAAGAAAATTCCAGAGAGATCAGTCACAACGATACGTTGTTTTAATTGTGATAAACTAGGACATAGTAAATCAAATTGCAGAGTGAGATATTGTTCAGTTTGCAAATCTTCAGATCATGGATGGAGATTTTGCCCAGCCACAAAGAATAGAGATTATTCAGGGAAGTCATGGGGAGGTTTTTCTAGATATGACAGGAGAATTCCACATGATGCAAGTTCTAGATACACAAAGGAACAGCAGAATTTTCACAAGATAAGTTCGAAAACGGACACAGGATAATGAGTAATCAGGTCTTAGAGTCACTAGAACCTAGGCCGATTGTACGTGGATTCTCTAATGGCAATGAAATTTATATTTTCATTGATTCTGGTAGCTCAGTTAACTTAGTAAATGCTGACCTTTTTCACTCGAGGTTTCCAGAGTGTAAATTAGTCCCTTCTAGTGAGACAGTGTGTGATGTACAAGCGAGGAAACTGAATATTTTAGGTTCGTCATTTCTTACGCTTTGTATCGGTGGAAAGACAATAGTAGAATCATTTTTGGTCATAGAAGGATTAGCCTTAGGTGAAATGGTTTTGCTAGGACACCCTTCTTGCATGCGACATAACATCAACATTCTTACGGGAGTTCAGGGGATTACAATAGGTGAGTCAGGTTGTTTTGTTCCATATATACACAGGAAAACAACTTGTGAGAAACCTAAGACACAGTCTGAGACATGTGTAACACAGTCATTAGAGAGTGAAGATATTCCGCAAAGATCTTTCAAAGGATTTTTGTTGGAAGATATTGAATTGCAACCGCGAGTTCCTACATTGGTTAAAGTGTCGCTGAGAGAGAAAACGTTTCCTTCTCAAGTGTGCGTTGTTGAGGGAACCGAGAAATTCAAAGACGTTGTGAGTACGGTGTCAGTGAATGAAGTTTCAGTCGCAGGCGTGACTTCAGTAGAATTAGTTAGCTATCAAGACTCAGTGAAAAAAATATCACAAGGGTACTTATGTAATTGATTTTGAAGAGTTTAATGAAGAGCATAAATTAGTGAGTTTTTGTGGAGACGGGAATATGTTTCCTAACGAGGAGCAACAGTTCCGAAGTCAGGTTCTGCATGAACATTTGGCTAAAGTTGATTATCCTGAGTATTCAGATAAAGTAGAGAAAGTGTTGAAAGAATATCTAGATATCATTGCTTTGAAGGGAGATAAATTAGGAGTTACAGATGTTTTAGAACATTCAATCCGCCTAGAAAAGGGTACAAATCCCATATATATTCCAGCATATCGAATTCCTTTTAAGATCAGAGAAGAAGTAGAAAAAGAAGTTCAGAGGTGGGAGTCAGGAAGGCATTATCAGACCGTCCAATTCTCCGTTTAATTTTCCTTTGCCTGCAGTTCCTAAGAAAGACGGTAGTATCAGAGTTTGTGTAGATTTTCGTAAATTGAATGAAAAAACATGCCCAGATAGATATCCGGTAGCTTATTTGCCTGATTTGTTTGTTGAGATCGGTGGCAAGAATATATATTCATCTATAGATCTTATGCAAGGGTTTTTACAGGTTCCCCGTTGTGAGAGTAGCCGTAAATATACAGCATTTTCGGTACCAAAGGGACATTACGAGTTTAATAGGATGCCTTTTGGATTACAAGGGTCCCCAATAACATTTACTAGACTGGTTAACACAGTACTTCATGGCTTGTTAGGAAAGTCGGTGTTTGTGTACATGGATGATATTCTCATATGCACAGAGACAATTGAAGAACATCTAAAGGTGTTAAAAGAAGTCCTTAAGCGATTACGGTTCGCTGGATTAAAGGTCAAATTGGCCAAATGTGAGTTTCTGAAGAGAAAAATTGTCTATTTAGGACATGTTATCTCTAAAGAGGGAGTCAGAGTGAATGATAAGAAAGTTAAAGCCATTGTGAATCTTCCAGTTCCCAAAACCAGGAAACAGATTTGTTCGTTCCTAGGTATGTCGGGTTTCTTTCGCTGTTTTGTGCGGAATTTTTCTACAATAGCGTCTCCATTGACAGATTTGTTACGAGAAGACGTTAAGTTTGTTTGGGGTGATAGTCAACAATTAGCTTTTGAGAAGCTTAAGAACGCTTTGGTGAACCCACCAGTTTTGAAGTTTCCAGATTTTAGTCAACCGTTCACCTTAGTGACTGACGCGAGTCAGGAAGGTATAGGTGCGTGTTTGATGCAGAAATTTGAGGGGAAATTACACCCAATTGCTTTTTATAGCAGAAAGTTCAAAACGCGTGGTAGTAACGAAAGGCTGATGTCAGTTGTGGACAAGGAGGCTTTCGCAGTCGTCTCTAGCCTTGTTCATTTTAAGATGTTGTTGTTGGGAAATAAAGTTGAGATTTTTACAGATCATCAACCGTTGTTAGAGCTTTTTAATAAGCCAAATTTGTCGCCCAAGAGAGCACGTTGGTTCCTAACATTGAGAGATTTTGATGCAAACCTCAAATACATTGAAGGTAAGCATAATGTAGTTGCAGATGCATTGAGCAGATACTTTCCGGTCGAGGATGAGGAAATACACACCGAATCCTGTGTGGGAGAAGAGAGTAAATATTTGGTGTCTAATGTCTCTGATATTAATAGTTCTGAGATATCGCATGTAGAGGACATACACGTTTCTACAGTGCATACTTCGGGGAGAAATAGTGAGTCGGCAGTCTCGGGAGAGATTGTTGTTCGTGATAGTGAGAGTAACGCAGTGTGTTATATTACGGGTGAAAATGTCACTTGGGACATAGGCTTGCTCGAACAAAAGCAAGATGAAGATAAATTGTTGTCAGATGCTAAGGCATTTCTTAGGGGAGTTTCACCGAAGAAAGGGTATAAGTTGCCTTTTTCTGGTCTAGAGTTGGAGAATAATTTATTGGTGAGGAAAGTTAAGTATAACTTGCGAAGTACTCGAAGCATGGGTGAAATTACACAAATCATCGTGCCAGAGAGTCTAGTACCACAAGTTCTAGACATTGTACATTGTAAATTTGGTTCTCCTCATTTGGGTGTAGACAAGACCAGTACGCTTCCTGCCGTGTTTTGCAAGGAGTATGCAGTTACAATGATGTGCCAGAATAACAAGTCGACACCATTCGTTCTTCGAGGATCCAAGCTGTTCGATTCATCCTGCAGAATCCTGTCTACGGACTTTCTCGTACTTAGCCGTGCTGTATTCAACAGTTCCGAGAAGATAATTATGCGTCATACGCATAACGAGCATTTGGTAGTGGCGGTACCTACAACCAAGGTGCCAATAACTGTTCCACCGTTGGAAGACATCGACGATTCCGTGATGTTCGAGTATCAGGAATATATTATGCCGACAATTTTAATTGTCTTAATAGCTATTTTACTGATAAATTCTTGTTGTGGGAGTAGTAAAGCTTATTCGTGTTTGTAAAATTACATGTAAAGGCTCTAAGAACACAACCCCAGTGACTTTGGAAGTGCGTCATGAGAGCAGTCCTTAAAGCTGCAGTGCAGTAGACATTGCTAATTGAGCATAGCTCTATTTTGTTATGTTTTATACAAATGCTTTTGTTTTAGTTTGCCGTTAAGGAGAACGAGCCGCTCTTATGGGGTGGCCGAGCTCTATTTAAAGGACACATATATGCATTTCATAGCTTCAATGCTTTAAGGTGTGATGAAAGAAGGTTTGGAGTCAGAGCGAACTAGGGCGAGAGACTTGATGTAAAATCTTTGTATTCAGCAAATAGTTTGATTCCTCAGCTATCTGCGTGAGAAGCTCAGCAATATTGCCGGTCAGGTGATCTCCGAAATGTTATGTATATTCGTGAGTACGTGCGTTACTTTGATCTAGATTATGCCAAAATCTGCCCTAAAAGTGAGTTTGATCGTTGATTAACGTGACAGAACTGCAATTGTCCAGTCGTAGCTTTGGAGTGGATCCAGGCTTTGAAAATCGGCAGATAAGGTAGAGTTTCAAATCTCTGTTTTTATGGGAGGAAATTGAACTTGTGATTTTTACCATGATTTTCTAATCATTATGAACTTTTGGACTGGTGTGGGAGATTTAATATGAATATTCATACCTCTTTTATATTATTATTTTGTTATGTTACGTTTGCCATATCTTGGTTATGCATTTTACACTTTCCATTATTGTGTTTTGCATTTCATATATTTTTGGGAGTTTTCTATCATGTTTAATTCTTTCGACAGATGTCTGTGGACATGTTGGAATAACATGTGGAATTGTGGTAGACTGTTTTTTTTTGGACATGACTTTTAGTTATCGATTTGTGAGGATGTGTGATTTTGGGGATTTTCCAGGCTATTAGCCATAATGAGACTTCTTTAATCAGAAGTGTTTTGCAGTTTAGAGTTTAGTTATCTGACTCGATAATTCATTTATTATGCATTTTAATCTTTGCTTTGTTTTATTCATTTCTTGTTGGGTTATTTGAATAATAAACTATTTTTGTAAGAACGATTGTGTTTCTTTAAATAGTCCGTTTAGTTGCTTTGTGGGAATGAGTGAGGTCAGAGAGAGAGAGAGGGATTCGGGCTGAGAGAAAGAGTCGATACACGGTGAGAGAGAGAGAGAGAGTTGAGAGAGAGGGAAAAAAATGTGAGTGTTATCATGGGTCGAATCTTTATACGTCTTTTTCCTGAAGAAAGATCGCTAGGATTACGCAAACGTACACTTTCAAAAAGTGTTGAATCTGTTCCTTGTAACATATATATATATATATATATATATATATATATATATATATATATATATATATATATATATATATATACATATATATATACATATATATATATATATATATATATATATATATATATATATATATATATATATATATATATATATATATATATATATATATATATATATACATATCATTCCAATCTTTTAAGGGTGTCTTAGTAATCATAGCACCTCCCTAGCTACGGGGCCGTGTCTACTTGATTTTCTATGGCAAAATCGGATTGCTGTGCATATTTGGGCTCCACCATTAATGTCGTGAGACAGTTACCATATCGTTATCCGAGAATCTGCTTTTTTTCTTTATATTTATTTTCTTAGATTATATTACTGATCTCTCTCTCTCTCTCTCTCTCTCTCTCTCTCTCTCTCTCTCTCTCTTCTCTCTCTCTCTCTCTCTCTCTAAACGGATGACGTTAAACTTTACTGGTATTATGTAACTAAAATGCATATTTTGTATAGTATTATTGATTACTATCTTCATTCCACTTATTTGCCCATATGTATTAGTACAAGCTAAAATGGTCATTATACAGTTGAGACTCAAGGTATAAATAAAGCGAAGATATAAGAGAAGCAAAAACACCAAAGATAAACACAATTAAATAAAAATAAATAAACAAATATGAACTGTATGCATTAATGAACAGAAATGAAGACACTGGCCAAAAAAGGGTAGAGTAGAAACTTGCTTTGAGGTAATGTTGTAGCCAAAGGATGGGAAGACCTTCTTTATTGAGAAGTGAGACATGAATATAAAAGTTCTGCAGAACGAACAGAGGACTATAGCTCTATAGAGACACAAGGAAACAAGGCGACAGCAAATTCACCAACTGAAATCTATCTCATAACAGACTTGGATAGGGTAAACAGTACTTGCAGTAATTTTGTCTAGATCATCCATACTTATATATATATATATATATATATATATATATATATATATATATATATATATATATATATATATATATATATATATATATATATATTATATATATATAATATATATATATATATATATATATATATATATATATATATATATATATATATATATATATATATATATATATATATATATATATATATATATATATATATATATATATATATATATATATATATATATAATACAGTGGATATAAACTAGTTTTTGAAAAAAATTAATGATAATACATTTTGAAAATTTTTTTCATAAAGTGAACGACAGTAAACAGAGAGGGGAATAGACTGAAAACACCCGAAAACTCTTCGTTCTTTTTAGTGTGCCTCTCTGTCTGTCTGTCTGTCTGTCTGTCTGTCTGTCTGTCTGTCTGTCTGTCTCTCTCTCTCTCTCTCTCTCTCTCTCTCTCTCTCTCTCTCTCTCTCTATATATATATATATATATATATATATATATATATATATATATATATATATATATATATATATATGTATATATATATATATATATATATATATATATATATATATATATATATATATATACTGTGTACACACATATGTATATATATATCCATATATATATAAATTTTTAATTGATAATAAGTCCACCGTCCGTGGGGTCGAACCAGCGACGGACGAGGAATCAGGACTACAGTGACACACTAACCAGTCGGCCACAAGAGAGGGTATAAGTGAATACCATCTCCCATCAACCCACCCGTCGAACTCAGGTGTTTTGCGTTTGGAGACGATATCCACCCACCTCTGCCATGTTGACCGTGTGTCACTGTAGTCCTGATTCCTCGTCCGTCGCTGGTTCGACCCCACGGGACGGTGGACTTATTATCAATTAAAAATTCCCCTTCGGTAACATATATGAAAATATATTACTTCCGAGGTAGAGTGAATTGGATATTAAAGGACATTTGTAGCTTTCTGATTGTATATGAATCACGATGATGTGATAAATAGTCATAATATGGCTACGTGCGACAAACGCACTACACGGTCAACATGGCAGAGGTGGGTGGATATCGTCTCCAAACGCAAAACACCTGAGTTCGACGGGTGGGTTGATGGGAGATGGTATTCACTTATACCCTCTCTTGTGGCCGACTGGTTAGTGTGTCACTGTAGTCCTGATTCCTCGTCCGTCACTGGTTCGACCCCACGGGACGGTGGACTTATTATCAATTAAAAATTCCCCTTTGGTAACATATATGAAAATATATTACTTCCGAGGTAGAGTGAATTGGATATTAAAGGACATTTGTAGCTTTCTGATTGTATATGAATCACGGTGATGTGATAAATAGTCATAATATGGCTACGTGCGACAAACGCACTACACGGTCAACATGGCAGAGGTGGGTGGATATCGTCTCCAAACGCAAAACACCTGAGTTCGACGGGTGGGTTGATGGGAGATGGTATTCACTTATACCCTCTCTTGTGGCCGACTGGTTAGTGTGTCACTGTAGTCCTGATTCCTCGTCCGTCGCTGGTTCGACCCCACGGGACGGTGGACTTATTATCAATTAAAAATTCCCCTTCGGTAACATATATGAAAATATATTACTTCCGAGGTAGAGTGAATTGGATATTAAAGGACATTTGTAGCTTTCTGATTGTATATGAATCACGGTGATGTGATAAATAGTCATATATATATATATATATATATATATATATATATATATATATATATATATATATATATATATATATATATATATATATATATATATATATATATATATATATATATATATATATATATATATATATATTATGCATGTATATACTGTATATATATATATATATATATATATATATATATATATATATATATATATATATATATATATATATATATATATATATATATATATATATATACTGTATATATGCAGATAAAGATAAAGAAACAGAGTAAGAAATAACACGTCCATACTAAGTGATATAACTTGTTCTTCGTGCAACGGTCAGAATCTAATGCTCGTTTGACCTCTTCTATGGCCTAGGCCAATGAGAAGGGAGAGCGGGCATATCAGTCCTTCTTAGCCTGGAATGACTAAACATCGGTTCTAAGAACCAATAGTTTTTTTTTCGATATTTCGTGAAAAGCCTATTTTCTGATCCCCTGTTCTTTTCAGTAAATCTGGTTTATGCGAATAGAAATCTAAAGAGTTCTTTTTCAAATCTAGCGCTTTTTTCTTACATCTTGACGACAAGATAGGTCCTATAAAGAAAAGAAAAAGTTCATACCTCCCATGTTTTATTTCTTGAGTTTTAATTCTTTTCTCAGTGCTTCCATTGCACACTCTGGTCCTTTGCCTATCCTTCGTAAACCAGGAGCGATTTCTAGGTCGCTAAAGATTAGCAAGACATCTGGCCAGGAATTCTATTTCACTTTGACGACTGATGGAATTTACGGATAAACGTACTGACGAATTCCCGAAAGAACTTTCTGTTTCTCTGTACAGACTAACGAAAATAAATATCAGAATTCGTCAGCATAAGAAATCTCTGGTTTGAATTTTCCTTCTTAAAAATAAACCGTATGCATTACTTCTGCAAATATTAAAGAAATGTATTTATGAGGTTCAAGTATAAAATCCGTGTTAATGTATTTTACCACATAACTGGATTTTTCACCATTGCCGTTTTGACAGTTTCTATGAAATCACGTTAGGCCTTTCGGTATTGAATTATCAAAACCTATTGCTGGCCAGTTCTTTGCATAAGATTAACATCATGAAAACAAATAAAGTGTAATATGGGAATATTAGTTGATCAAAAAGTATGTCCATTAACTCGAAGCTCTTTTTTTTTATTTTATGGCGTAATAAATCTCAGTTCCTCGTCGCCTGTTTTCTAATGATTCTATTTCGAACGCGGTTCCATTTCGAAGTGCTACGGAACACCAGCAAAGTAAACAAACACCACATTTTACTCTATTGAAATTAGCCAATTTCAGAACAATCGATTCCCCGCAAGGCCGACATATCAAAATTTTAACGTCACTTTATTTACAGATTTTTTTCTAAAGGTTGAACATATTTTACGAACTGGATGAACAATTTGTGGAGCCACAGTGACCGCTGACTAGTTGAAAGGTCACTCAAATAACAGTATTCAAGCAGAAAAAAAATCTCCAAGTTTCCAAGTTGTTGCCCTGAAAACTTTTACATGAATTTTAAAACCAGCGTACCATATTGTGTTTAGTGAGATTTGATTTTGCCTTAGGTTACAATAGAAAATAAACCTTTGCTTTTTTTCAGGTTTCGGGTCAAGTGTCCCAACAATTCTTGTAAAGGAGAAAGTTGCCCCGAAATTTCTGTTGTTGCATTTTCCGCCGTTAGAATCTAATCCCTCACCATTTCCCGTCTCTCTCTCTCTCTCTCTCTCTCTCTCTCTCTCTCTCTCTCTCTCTCCTTAGTGATTCACAATCAGTCTACATGGATTATCAACTTTTTTTCAGAACTGAAACCAGATAAATACATTGCAGTAAAAATGACAATAAAATGATCGAATAATGCCATTGTTCTTTTCCAGACAAAGAAAAAATTAACCAAAGTCCACACCAATTTTTGGTTGCCTTCGTGTAAGGTTTCACTGGGCTCTGCAACTAGTCTTGATTTAAACGGTCGAGCTTATTTTGGATTTGATTAGGATCAATCGTTCAACTGTATAATCTGTCCAAGAAATGAGAACTCTCATATTCACGAAGACACTCTGGTACGTGAAATGAGGTATTAGATGCTGCTTTTAGGCTTGAATGGAGTCTGGAACAAACTGGAAGTGGTGAAATCTGGGGTATTTTCTGAACTTATGGAGACCTAAGACTATAAATTAACCGATCTTCTATGTGTTCCCACTCCGTGATCGCCTTACATAGGCAGCATTGTGCTGAAAGATGTTTGCCTTTGACTCCAACCTTCGTTTTTCACAACTTTCAAAATATAAGAAGTAAATCTGCAAGAAAGTTATGCTTTTACCGATAAGGTTTCCTTTATTTACAGAGGTAATGGTTTTAATGCTAGATGCTTTGTAGAATTTGGTCCATCATCACTGGAATATATAGTAGATTTGCGTTGATGTTAATAGTTTCCTAGAACCTTTATTTTTCGAAAAAATATCTCAACATGATTTCATTATTGTTAGCGGGCTTATTGCTCTGCATGTTTGTCGAGAAGTTCGACTGTTTCTTAGAGATGAAAGTTGGGGAACTCAGTGAATACAGAAGTACTGTTGCATCTGACTAGTCTGAAAAGGGTACAGCAAATATTTAGCGGACTCTGCATATCCGTAGACTTAACTTTTTTGACCTTTCATCGTTGGCCAGTTTCTACCAAAAGTTACCCTGTTCAAAAAGGACTCCTACATAAATATTTTCAATAAATTTCATAAAAATGTTATAATTACTTTTCACGAAATCCTATTTACAGACTAAGGTACAAACGTGCAACCAAATAAACAAGCATATAAAAATAAAAGAAACCACCTTGGTAAAGATAACGATAAAATAATTGCAATGGTGGCAATGATAAAAACAAAAATTAAACAGAACTTCCCATACATTATTGTATGTCATTTATCATAAGTAAAGGTAATGGAAATGGTATAAGTGATATTACCATCAACAGCACAGAAATAAATAATTACATCAATAACAAAGGTTCCAAAGACAGGAAGTCAGATATTACTAAACAAAGTCCAACTACAGATTTCATTGATCTCATTTGGGTCAAAAGTACCGATCGCTTTTAAGGAGGTCTTTTGGAGGAATTCCTGATAAAAGTTTTAACTGAGCCACAATTTTCACTTTCTCCAAATAATCCAGAGGATACGTAACATGAAAGAAGGAAAACATGGGTTAATTTTTAAAATAGTACATAGTCATTCTCTGCCTGAGTTTCATATCAATAGTTATTCAGTTCTGCATACAAGTCCATAATTTTTGCAAAGGACGCACTCTGACAATAGTAATAACAAGAAGAGCGTACCAATTGCTCTGATAAAAATAACATTTGCCAGGATGTTACTAATGCTGTCAGGGAATAAATTAATAGAATTTCATGAGTTTGTATCAGCATTGTAAGAATTTGTTATTCATGGCAAGACAACATACATGATGCCCCAAAAAATCAGAGGTGTTTAGCATGCTACAAAATTTTTCAATTGATGGATAGCCCTACTTTCTGAATATTTACTTGGTAAAGCATTTTCGACGTATATGTTACATACATACCCTACATACACGCACGTGCACACAACACACATACATATATATACATATAAAAATATAAATAATATATATGTATATGTATATATATATATATATATATATATATATATATATATATATATATATATATATATATATATATATATATATATAAATTATATATATATATATATATATATATATATATATATATATATATATATATATATATATATATATATATATATATATATATATATATATATATAATCATGAAGCTACAAATGTCTTTAATATCAAATCCACGCTGCCTCGGGAATATCCCCGATGGGGAATTATCACCGAAGGGGAATTTATAAGTGATAAATGGACGGGCACTGCCGAGTCTTGAACCCTCGACACAGATACGCATCCAGCAGCTCCAGTCGACATTACCACTGAGCTATCAAGAGAGGTATAAATCAGTGCTGAGTCTGGTGTACTTTATTTACGCGTTGAGAGCGGGGAAATTGTACAGTGTGATAACAAATGTCATAAAAAGAGCTGCATGTTCCAAACGTACCAAAGAACCATCATGGTGGAGGTCGGTTAATGCTGAAGCTAAGTACAATTTCCCCGCTCTCAATGGGTAAATAAACTACACCAGACTCGGCATTAATTTATACCTCTCTTGATAGCTCAGTGGTAACGTCAACTGGAGTTGCTGGATGCGTATCTGTGTCGCGGGTTCGAGACTCGGCAGTGCTCGTCCATTTATCACTTATAAATTCCCCTTTGGTGACAATTCCCCATCGGGGATATCCTCGAGGCAGCGTGGATTTGATATTAAGCGACATTTGTAGCTTCATGATTGTATATAAAAATCACGGTGTGACAAAAATGTCATAAAAAGAGCTGCATGTTCCAAACGTACCAAAGAACTATCATGGTGGGGGTGGGTTAATGCCGAAGCAAAGTACAATTTCCCCGCTCTCGATGGGTAAATAAAGTACACCAGACTTGGCATTAATTTATACCTCTCTTGATAGCTCAGTGGTAACGTTGACTGGAGTTGCTGGATGCGTATCTGTGTCGTGGGTTCGAGACTCGGCAGTGCCAGTCCATTTATCACTCATAAATTCCCCTTCGATGATAATTCCCCATCGGGGATATTCCCAATGCAGCGTGGATTTGATATTTAGCGACATTTGTAGCTTCATGATTGTATATAAATCATGGTGTGATAAAATTGTCATATATATATATATATATATATATATATATATATATATATATATATATATATATATATATATATTGTAACGAACTGTCCTTTACGGTTCTCTCAGGTTCTTTACAAAAATTTGACTGGGACTAGGTGACCAGGAAGTCCAATGAGAAATCAATGAGGAGGGAGCCAAAGCTACAACCAAAACACCATTAAACCTATTTATTATTTCTAATGACTGTACAGGTCAATTTACACTATATTCAAGTGAGTTAAGGAATTAGCCAAAGTATAATGAAAATTAAAAGTACAGCAGCAGCTGAGAATCAATAATAGAAATAAAATAATAAATCACCTTACAATTACACCACTAGGACCATACACTATACCATCATAAACAGTGCATATCATAACCCAAATTAATAATCATAAATAAAACATGTCGTACACCAGTTAACAGGGCCATACACTTGCCCAACGCCATCCATAAATAAAACATATAGCTGAATTATCAGGACCATACACTTGCCCAACCCCAAACATAAATCATGAGAACATGAGCCATTCACTGCCCATCAATACCATCAATTACAGCACATAAAATAATCGGAGAATCAGAGGAACACTTGCTCAAAATGCACTGTCAATAATATAAAAAATAGACAGAAGTTGAGACCGCAATCAAAGGTCCTTGAGGATGACTATCAACTGCTGCAGTGACATCGTCGTGCTCCTACACAGGAAGGCAAACAGGAACATCTCTTGTAAAATACTTGACGACTGGCCATCACCAAGTCGATGCGACAACTGCATAATTGCCATGGGGAATACCTCCTCCGTACTGGAGACCACTGTTGAGCCACCACCTCATCCTCAGGAATTCGACTGACATAATCTTCAGCGAAATATGACTGTCAACAGGTAACCATCACCTGCGGTATCAGTCATCTCAACCTGTTAAAGACGGTCATCCAGTATGTTGCTCTGCAACTGGGCTAACCTTAACTGCCACAGAAAAACAGCGCGTGCCAAACGTTGCCTTGCACCAACAAAACAAAAACACAGGAGAGCAGGTCAAATAAACAAACACGCCACACAAGGCTGTTACGAAATTTAACAATGGAAATACCATAAAACCTCACAGTATACATACATACATATATATATATATATATATATATATATATATATATATATATATATATATATATATATATATATATATATATGTATGTGTGTGTGTGTGTGTCTGTGTGTGTGTGTGTGTATGTGTGTATGTGTGTATATATATATATATATATATATATATATATATATATATATATATATATATATATATATATATATATATATATATATATATATATATATATATGTGTGTGTGTGTGTGTGTGTGTGTGTGTGTGTGTGTGTGTGTGTGTGTGTGTTTGATGGGTGTAAAAATTACATCTGCCATTTTTACCTTTAATTTCGTTTCAGGAATTTAAAAAGAAAATCTGTCGAGATATTTGTGGTTAGGGTCAACTACGTTTCCCTAAGCCCTTCATTTACCTTTTTCCTGAGGTTCAGATTGTTGATGGTTTCTAATAAATTTTAAAACGATTTCCTAAAATATAACATTAGTTGTAAAAAAGAGAAACGTGAGACGAAAAATGAATGGACTAGCAAAAGGAGAAACGTAGACTACAAAACCAAGCACTGGAGCTTCTTTCGACCGTTCAATTCTGAAGACATTGAAAAGAGGGAGCTGAATTGGGTGGACAGCTAGATGAAGAATATACAAAAAATGAATGAGATGAAATACAGCGATCTGAAGGTGGAACTGGGAGAAGACGGAGTGATAGAAAATGTAACACTGGTATAGCTTCCTCCCAAGAACACTTGAATGAAACTGCTTTTACTATAAAGAAAAGATTTAACTTTAATTTTAGACGGAATATACTAATCATACTTTGTATGGA